>NC_056733.1:1271577343-1271739843 GCF_019279795.1 Protopterus annectens | reverse complement strand
ACCTAACCCGCGCCCTAACCCTAACTCACTTAACTCGCCCCTAACCCTAACGTACAAACAATCGCACACTTACCTGAACCCAACCTGTAACTTTCCACCACAGCGCTAAGAATAGCGAAGCCATAGAAACGGCCAATCAAATTCTTTCCCGAGGAAAGAATTCGCTGTTCTGCAGCTTTGCTATTCTTAACGTTCGCTGAATAGTGTTCGATATTAGAACATTTGAAGTTTTAATACTTTGATGTTCTGATATACACCCATTTTGACATATACTTTTCTCGGTACAAATTTAGCACATGACCAAGGAGAGCCCATAAAATCTATTCCACACAATGACATCAACTTAAACTGCTAGAACATAATACCTGATCACACAAAATACTACAATAAAAAATGATTTTACAATAATTTGTTAAGATCTGGGGAAAATAATGTCCCCAATTTGATAATTCCAAATTGCTATTTATTATCCAAAATATCTTGCCAACCTAATGTTATCAGTCCCCACCAACCTATAATGGATTGCAGGATGTTTCAGCTGACGCTGTGACATTTAATGTTACCCACATGTTCAAAGACCCTAGTTTTGAATTTTCTAGAAATGTTACTTGCATAAAACTCTGTGTAGCCACATATTATAGCAATAACCCATGTCAGGGTGTGGGTAATGATGGATTTGCCCACGGCTGGCATGGTTTGGTCATGAGGGTGAAGCAAACCTTGGGTAAATCCAGCATTATTCACACCCAGCTGTGGGTTATTGCTATTATACAATGACATTATTTAAGAAAAATGTTACTTACTTTCATTAAATAATGTCCTTTTATAATGGTACCATGGTCCTCTTCCACATTTTCCCTGTTATCCCAGGGCTTTCTTCATGTACTGCACATGCGCATGGGACTTACGTTCCCACGCTTATGCCGTATTTCAGTGCTGCGTAAAGGAAGCAATAGGGAAAGGAAGATCTCTGTTGCTTTTTATTTTTATTGTTGCTGTTGTATTTAATTAAAACAATGAAATGATCAGGTACATTCCTCTAGTTTTGCATAACTTACCTGATTATCCTTGTATTTGTCTGTGTCCCATCTCTCTTGTTTGTGTTAAGTCGCTGTTTTTTATAAGTTTATTTAAAAAAAATGAAAGAAAAGTTAAATTTTAATAGTATATATTAATGGAAAAAAGTCTGGGTGACCAGAGTTTTTTCCATTTGCATATGTTTGATTTACAATGGGCACACTGTTTGGGCTAACCAATCAGTGTGCTTGTTTTGAAATGTTAATGGCCAGCCATTGTATAATTGCTAAATATATCACCCATTCTGAATCACAGGTAATCAAACTGTTGATTTGATAAATCATAACTGTGTTAGCTGATGTAAATTGCTTAGTCTTCAGTATTACATTACATGTGGTACAATGACTGCATGGCTCTCTATTGATATGTCAGCACTAGAAATGCCAAGTGCTGACATGCTGAAAAAGAGAATGAAAACATAGTGAATCTCGGATATTGCTCTTCTCCTCAAAACGTTTTGCAGGGGGGTCAAGCCACCCACACCCCCGAACTTATACATACCCACTCTGAGATCACCGTACCTCAGATAAAAGAGAATATTCTGAGAAATGACATCTCACACTTGGTTTATACAAGTGCTATTTTTGGCTATTCAGTCTGTATTTCAGGACTCTCTCTAGCAGGTCCTGGCATTTCAAACAGTTGCCTGACTGCATAGAGTACAACCTAATATGTTACTACCCTCCAGTGTATAGTACTGATCCCTTTTTATAGTAATTTAAAATACTAGCTATAGTATGTCCTCTTCTATGAGCAAAATGACATCTAGAAAGCAAAATTTCAGCTAGTTCCATATCAGTCAGTAGAGTGTTCCAGTGTTTCTGTAAATCATGAAATATCCTAATGTTACTCTGAAATGCATTTACTAAACAAATTTGAGATTAACTCTAGACTTATCAGAATATTTCAATAAGTATGCCCTGTGCTTTGAATCATCTCTGTGATGGGCATTGAAAATCATATCATGATGATAATCACTATCTAAAAAACTTTGATTCAAATCATTAGAAAAATCATAATAATCCAAAGATGAAGAGCAAATTATTTTAACTCAAAGGTATTGAGACATAGGGATATTATTAATAATGTGTTAGGGATGACTGCTACTGGCTTCAAGTACAGGATTTTTATGAAACTAATTTCTAAAAAGACAAGTACTCAAAGTACCATCATCCTATTTTTAACCAAAACTTAAAAAAGGAAATTTCAAATGAAGAACCAAGCAAACACATATAAACACAGTATAATTCCCATTTTAAAATTAAAGCACATTTTAGGATGACACAATATGTGGTTGTTCAAGATTTGGAAAAATTTTACATACACAATTGTTAATAATTGTTAACAGTGATGTATGTTTTTAATATGCATATTTATTTTTAATAAATATATTTTTAACAAACATAATTTTAATAAATATATAATATTATATACATATTTAAAGCGTATATACATTTTCAAAACACATTTTATTAAGTATGAATATTTATTAATGATTAAAAGTTTTTTGATGTATTATATTCATGCAATAGGATGTATTTATTTAACAATATTCAAAAATGTTTGTGTAAGTATTATATTATGTTCAACTATATGCATTTTTCAGGGCCTACAGATTCATAATTAATCAATTAATTAATTGTTTAATGGAATGTGTTAATTGGGTTTATTTTTGGGTGAAATGTATATAACTGAAGTGATTTTAAATGGTGATTGTTCTGAAGAAGTCTGTTCATTAAAGACGAAACCTAGGTAAACTGTCATCAGCATTCCTGTGCTTGGTGTAAATTGTGGCTCCTGATATTGGGTTGTGTTTGCTTGGTTCTTCATTTAAAATTCTACAGTTTGTTTGGAGAGTCGTTGATAAATAGAAATTTGCTCTAAGTCATAACTCAAACTAAACTGTAACCCCCATTTGTTATCATTAAGACACTGGACAATTTTTTTCAAAAACAATACATAAGATGTTTACAACAGCCAACAATCATCTAAATATTTATGCCAGATATCCATGGCATCTACTTAGATGTGGCTGGTGTCAAATATGACTTGGTCTTCAAGATAACCCATAAATAAATCAGCATAACTGGGGATAAAATAAGTCCCTATAGCTGTACTGTTTAATTGAAGATAACACCCATAGCCAAAAAAAACACATTTTTTGTCAATACATGCTCAGTAGGACATAAGAGCCATGCACCTGTGAAGCCATATGTGCATGGTCTTTGGTTGCTGTTTTGGTATATATACACTTGGGTATGGGTGGCTGAGAATGTACAAACATCCTCTCTCTAACAGAGACATAGGTGCCGCACCAGGGGCATAGTTTAGGCTCTCAATCCACTAATCCAAATTTCACTTGAATAAGTGCAGGATGAACTCTTCTTTACAAGGATGGGAAGTCTGTTTCAGAGAAGGGGAGCCTCTAAGACACATAACTGCCTTCCCAACATGTCCTATTTATGTTGTAGGCAAGGGTTAGTTCCCTGGATCAGGTGTTCCTGATGTGTCTATATTACATAATCAAACTATTAAAAGTTCGAATGTCATATGGTCAACACCATATGATCGAACTTTTAAAAGTTTGAAAATGTAATAAAAAAAATAAACCAAAGAAAAAACCTACCTGAATGGTTTAAGCAGGGGGGGGCCCCCCTTCACCCCCCACGTGGGGGGATGCACCTCCACACCCCCCGCTCTTTAAATATACCTACTCCGAGATTGTGCTACAGTGCAGAAAAGGGAAATCTTCCCATTCTGCACTGTACAGAGATCTCTGTTGAAACGTTCAAACTTTTAAAAGTTCGATCATATGGTGTCGACCATATGACGTTCAAACTTTTAAGAGTTCGACAACGTGATATAGACCCTTCCTGATGCCATTTGTTGTACGAATGTGCAACAGGGCCATTAGGGCTAGAACAAAGGATACTTTGTAGGCTAGGCATGGGTTGCCTCTCAGCAGCTTGTAGGAAACTGACTATAAGGTAAAGGATTTGCGACAGTCTGTATAACACTTGTTTACCACATGTTGCATTTTTTTTATGATGAATCTCTGAGAATGTTCCAGTTGTTGCATATCCCTGGCCAGGTACATATTGAAGGGGGCACTGTACTCAATGATCTGTCTTATGAGAGCAGAGTACAATGGAATGACATCCTATTAGGTTTATAGGTACTTAGTAGGCATGCAGTCTAAGAGACTATTAAGGTGCTTAGCCCAAATTCTTAATTACCCACCAAAAACACTGACTGGTTAAGTGACTTCCTCAAAGTCACATAGTAGGAAAATAAGGTCTGAGAGAATCAAACCCTTTACCACAAGACGGAGTTCATTAACTGCTCAGAAACTTTGAGGAACAAAATAAAAGGTATTCTCCAAAACTGAGAATGGGGGGGGGGCTTACAGACCACTGAGCTGTAGCAAACAGTTTATGTAAGGTACTTGCTACAGTTACTAGGGTACTAAGCTCTTTGCTACAGCTACTAAATCCATTGGTTTATGAAGCTGCAATATCATTCTTGGCTTCTTAATTGAATGTTGGCATTATTCCCACACCCAAAAGTCAACAGCCAATTGTACCCCTTAACAGTTTCATCTGGGGCAAGTAAGTGCCCTTTCACTCCACACCACTTATGGTTCTACACCTAGATCATTACTCAGGTAATGCAACCATCAAAAAGAAAGAAACCTTCATTTCCTGATAATCAATTCAAGTTATTGATGTGCTTAAATAAACATAGTTTGAGTTTGGATTTGGATTTTGTGAAGATTAATCTGAAGGCCCAAACCAGATATCCATTGACTTAATCTGAGTCATGAAATCCTCAGGATTTAAAACATAATAGTGTATTTTTATTTATTTATTTATTTTACATTTGTGAACCGGGGGTGTCTGACTGAGCCGAAAAGGCCCTTTTTCAGCAGAGGCCCGGGGAGAAAAGCTCCACAAAGAAAAATTACAGACACATTTAGTTATTTAGACATAATCAGTATACACACAATTTACAAGAGACATGTTTTTACAGTGGTATGCGGCACAAACAGTTACAGTGGAGAGAACAATCAAAAAAGATATTAATTTAAAAAATAAAGGTAAGTAATAGATTTGTGGTGTACAGCTGAACTTTGGAATGTAGGTAGAATACATACATAGTACACAGGTACAGTACATACATTGTAGATTAGCCAGTGTTTGTGAGTAAGATTGAAAAACTATTATCAATTGCTCTAGATTTAGTATGCATATGTTATCCGCATATCCGTATGACTAATGTGAAGACAATGTAAGCATACCATCAGCATGAAATGCTTCATTAATATGTGGAAGCTTTAAATAATAAAGGATTAAAGAAAAGGAAAGAATTGATCATGGTGAAGCAGCACTTCAAATAAAATAAATCAGAGATTTGTATTGTCCAATTAAATGTCATGTTACTCAAAAACCTGGCAAAAAAAATAAAAATAAACTATGAAATCAGAGAGTTACTGTTACAAGTAGTGAATGGTTTACATAATGAAGTGCTTTTGTAAGTTTCATAAAAACACACTAATATGTTTGCCTTATTCCATTTCTTTGTAAACCAATAATGAATACAAGCAATGATAATGTTCTTCTGACCATTTCTAAAGCATTGCTGGCAATCATGCAGCATGTGCTATGCTTGCATACGGGATGTGAGCTTTTTGCAATAGTTTAGCAAGTGTAAAAAAGCTACAGTTTTCTAAGATTAAATCAGAGAAATAACATAAGACTTCCAGACTCTGGAAATATTCCTCTCATTATAGATAATTAATGATATGCCTTAGAGGTACAGCTATAAATGTATTACAGGCAGTTAATGATATGGAGTGAAGGCAGGCAGGGCTGGCTTTCCTATGACTAGGAATAGCTATCAGCCATTTATTCACACTTATTAAAGCGCCATCATTAAACCTGAAAATAGTTTGAATCCCAAAAGGTTTTCTGCATTTTAGTCATTGAGAGTGAAGCTGCTATTGCTGCAGTGTGTTGAGTTCATCTTCTGTGCAAAACAAAATCCCAAATGTATCAAAAACTACCCTTGTACAAACAACCATTTTGCCATCAATAAATAGAGTGGGGATGTGATGTTGCCTGGCCCAGCCAGAAAAATTGATTAGCTCTTTACATAATTATTTAATATTTACTGTTAAGAAAACTTGTCCTTGCTTCTTGTAGGCAGACATTTTCCTTAGTCTGTTACAGTAATTTCATAAAACACAGTCATTCTAGAAGTCAGTTTGCAAAATATTTGATCTTAACACACTCACCAGATAACATTTCTTCAGCTAAGACTGAGTTAGCTCAGAAGTCTTCTGCTGTGCAAGCCTGACACTGATTATTTTATTTCTGCATACATTTACAGAAAAAGTAATAGAAGAGTGACCTTTATACACATTAAGCTTCAAAGGACGCATTTATTAAATGAGCTGGGTAGGTAGTACTGAGCTCAGCTGCTCTAATAGAGCAAGGCTCCTTCTCAAAAGATTTGGTCTAGCTGGATTAGTATCAGGTTGTGTAAATGTATTGTTATAGATGCATGTGAATTTCAATGCCAGCTAAAAAGCACCAATAAGGAATGAGGGGGGAGGCTGCAAGAAAGGCAAACTATCAAGCTAAAAGACGGTACCCATATCATTATCAGGAGAGATAGTGCATTCACAAATTCAACAGTGTGCATCATGGTCACTTAAATGATAAAATAGATGATTAAAAAAAACTCCACTCTAGATTTCTGTGCAGTTACTAAAACATGGTTGAAAGCCATGGACAGTGTAAAGCTATAATGCCTTCCACACATTTAGAACAGCTGCTGCACAGGAAGAGACAAAAGGTAGAGATGTCTCAAGTTAAACCAAAAACAAACAATCCTCAAATCTGGTCAAACAATATGATCCAGCTGAGCTTCTCCATGTCCAAATTACCAAAGGCAAAGTCTTGTACCATATCTTTTTACAAGTTATAAAAACCCACTATGACCCAGGAAGCACAGTGGCCTGTGCTGGACACCTTACAGTTTGGCATGTATTTCTCAGAAGTCCAGGCCAAAGTAGACAGCCTTTGGTTCATCAAGTTCACTGATGATTGCAGATTGGAAGCAATCATCGAGTACCCCAACAGTGTCAACATCAAGAATGGCTAGCACAAACTAATGATTAGTGCCAAAGCCATAGTCTAAAACTAAATGCAAAAAAATGCATTAAAATTCCCTTTGATATAACGGAATTCCCTACAAATTACAATATTGACAGCACCCCCCCCCCCGAGCTCTAAACCAATGGTGCAAGACTTGGGAACACAGGTTGATAGCAATCTGAACTTTGACCATCAAGTTTCCACAGTGGTAAGGAAAGCCTTCTACATAACACACCTCATAAGCAAAGGTATTGCATCCAAGGCAAGGGATGTTATAACTCCACTGTACTCAACTCTCAGCAGACCACTAATAGAGTATAATGCACCCTTTTTATGTACCTCACCAGACACCTGCAGCAGCTAGAGAGATGTCAGAGGTTTCTCACTAAAAATACACAGGGACTCCAAACCATGGCCTACATGGACAGACTGAAATACCTGTCAGTTTACTCTGTATCTTATAGGCTGCTGAGAGGTGACTTATGCCTGGCCTATAGGACAATCTCCAACCCTGCCCTAATGCAAAGGCTGTACATCCCTAAGTCAAGTGGCTCAAGAGTCACTTGCTCTAGAGATCTCATCCTAGCATGTGACATTAACAGATCATGCTGGAGAGAGAGAGCTATGTTTCCCAGAGACTGATTCTTCTCTATACACTCCCTATTCATGTAACACAGCTTTTCACTGACCCTATTCAAACACAACCTGGATAATTGGATGGGAGACCAAAAATTAATCTCTGGGGTGAAATCCATGTCTTTTATAAACAGGGGCAGCCAGTGTTGATCGCAGACCCTCTCTGTTCATAAATTCATTCTGCGAACCCAATAAAGACCAAATGGGGAAACTTGGGATGAACATGGCTAGATTGTAAAGGCTCTAGGTTCACTAGCCTAGTAACCTTCTATGAACCTATGAACATAACACATATTTAAATGCACTGGAGACACTTCCCATTCAACTGAAAACTATATTAATGCGCAAATTTAACTACCCCACTATAAAATGGGAATCATACGTGACCCCAAACATTCAGGCCCAAAGACTCATGGACTTTGCAAACACAACAGCCTGAACCATGTAGTCCATACACCCACTTGTTAGAGAAAAATGCATTTCTCATGATTATTCTACACAAAATGCATATTAACTTACAATTTCTTCACAAATATGTTTAATGAATTATTTAATATTTGTTCATGTTAAAAATATGTCGTATACATGCAAAGTTATGCAAACCACAGATACTTATTGTAGTTCTAAGTGTTTCACAACTGCATTCTAAAATTAAGCTGTAAAATGTATTAACAGATGACTGAAGGTAAAGAAAGTGCTGAAGCAGTTAAGGGATGTAATATGATCTACAGAGTCTGGAATGCCAAGGAAGGGAGGAATGTACATAATGTGAAAGAGATTTTTTTTATGTAAGCTCTGACCTTCCCAGGCTGAGATGGATAGTTACAAGGAATGTTGAGGAGTTAGAATGTTACTGATACTGAAATACATAGGTCAGAAAACAAGACTGATTACCATGCCAGGTGGCCTGTGTTTTTCTAAAACATTATTGTTACGAAAAACATGATTGTTGAGTGTTCACATGTAGCACTAAGAGAGAAGTACGAGGGTCTGCAGAGATTCTATTTGTCAACATCAGTATTCTGCATCCATGATACTGATAAGAAAAGTAAATAAAAACTGTATATTTTTGCTGCTTGGTGAGATTGATTTTTAAATTGTGAAGGTAGTCTCCCAGCGTTGACGTATATGGATTTAAATAAAAAGAAAATGTTTTGCATATCCTGAAGAGTTATTCTTGACTCAAGACTAAAGGTAATTAATGTTATTTATGTATATTTTAAACTGCACTTTAACATTTTGGTGCCATCCTAGCAATCTGAACTTTGATCTTGCTGCAGAACACTCTGAAATGAATTATAAGGACCCAGCACCGAAAGTTGTCCTGTGGATTCCACACTGTTTTGTATGGAATGGTCAGAGCTCGGACACTTAACTATTCAGGATGTGCAAACATATAGGCTAGAGATGTTTTCCTTTCTTTCTTTCTTTCCTCTCTTTTAGGCAACTGCATTTCAAAGTAATGGTGACAATGTGTTTGTTGTGTTGTTAAATGACTGACTGTTTTTAAGTATATACTGTGTACTGTTTTGTTCAATGACTGACCTTGCTTTTCAGTATGCAATGTTTCCTGTTTTGTTCAATGATGACCTTGCTTTTAAGTATATAATGTGTACTGTTTTTTTGAATAACTGATCTTACTTTTAAGTCTATAAGGTGTACTGTTTTGTTGAATGACTGAGTTGCTTGTTAGGTATGTGGTGTCTGCTGCCTTGTGGAATAACAGAAATGTGCTTATTCCTTTATGTAAAAGTTATAGTGAGCGGATCCCACAGGAACTAAGGACAAGGTTATGTGCACATAACAAAAAGACAATTTCACACAAACTGGTAAACGGTTGCTGAGCCAGTAGCAGACAAAAAAAACAATAAAAGTATAACTCCTACTCCACCAAGCACAAATAAATCTTGCTCCAAAGGTGAAAAAATGCTTTAATAAGCACCACTTCAAAACACTCCACCACAAAAACAGGAACGATGTAGTACAAGCACTAAACACAATAACGTATCCAATAAAACGTTTTCGTCGCCAACTTCCTCAGTTGTGTCAGCCATATTGTAAAATTAATGCTTATATATAACATTTGAATTTCATCAGCACTCAATTAACCAATCATATTATAAACCATATTAAAGCTGATTATAAAGTGATGCATAAAATTCTTTAAAACTTTGCAGTAATAAAATTAGACTTTCCTAATTGCATAATGCCCTCTATATTTCACAACATGTGTTATAATAAATATTTAAAAACTTTGTTAAAAACATTTTTAATACAACATTTAAAACCTAAATATGGATCTTCATTTAAAAATAAATAAATAAAAATATAGATCTAAAATTTGATCATAGCACCATCATGTGGCCATAATTTGAATTACATTACAATACACCAACACAAATTTCTAATTGTAAAATAGTTGCAGTACAAAATTTTTTTGTTGTATTATGTGAAGCAAAGTAAAGATAAAAATAGGCACCATTACAGCCCTATTGAAGTTAAAGCTTTGCAGCTCTCAACTTCAAAACTGGGGCCAAAGATACCATATCATTGAGCCCAAAGTTACGATTTGCATCTAAAAAAAGTTGCCAATACAATTCTTTGTATTCAATAAGTGTTTCCCACATCCCACCTCTGGGATTAGTGGGAACTACTTCCAAAATGAAAAATGAGTATCCTGAAGTGTCACATTTTGTCGAATGCTTACTAAGTGCATTTTTCTCATTCTTCACTCTGACATCATATAAGTGCTCATATATTCTTTGTCTGAGCCTTCTTTCACTCTTTCCAACATAGAAAGAGGGACATTTTTTACAAACAGCTATATAAATAATCCCTTTGGTATCACAATTGGCAAATGTATTCAAATGCAGGGTCATATTTCTTGCTTCTAAAAACAAAGTCCCCCCACAAATCAAATGTGAACAGTAATTACATCTCCCACATCTATACAATCCTTTCTTGGATTTGTTAATATTGTTGCAAGTATTAACTTTCATCCCTCCTTCCAGGTAATTTTTAATACTTTTACCCTTACGATAGACATGAGTTAATTCTTTGTCAAAAATGTGTTCAAGGTCCGAAAATTTTGAAAAACTATACCATTCCCTTGAAAATATGTTTCTGACAAATGATGATTGTTCACTGAAGGTAGTGATAAACCCTGTCTCATTTTCTCCAAACAATTTTGTGCCTGTTGTTGATTGGGAATCAAGTTTTCCTCCTTACCTAGAATAGGTGCAAAGGTATCTGCTCTTTTGGTGTTGACTTCTTCAACCACTTTATTGAACAAATCCAAAGGGTACCCTCTCTGGATGAAAAGATTCCTTAAAAAATTGGTTTCTTCCAAAAATACCTTATTTTCAGAAGTCATTCTACTAGACCTGACCAATTGTCCTTTCACTACCCCCTTCTTTTGATGGGGGGGATGGCAACTGGTATAATGCAAATAAGAATTAGAGAAGGTTTCTTTTCTGAAAATTCGTGATGTAAAATTCCCTTCTTTCTTCCCTATATGAACGTCAAGGTATCTCAATTCTTGTTCATCAAAATTGCAAGTAAATTTTAAAAAAGTGGAAGTACTATTTACATAGATCAAAAGGTTGTTAAAATCTTCCTTACTACCCTTCCAAAAAAAACACAAATCATCTAAAAACCTTGTGTACAGGGAACATTCTTTTAACAAAGGAGAATTTAAAAGAAACTTTTCTTCCCAAAAGGCCATGATAACGTTAGCATATGCTGGTGCACAGTGTGCTCCCATTGCAACGCCTTTTTCTTGTTTAAAGTATTCGCCTTGGAAATAGATAAAATTATTTTTTAATACTATTTCCATCAAGGTTAAGGTGTTTCTAAAATCAGTATGTGTCAATTTTTTGCTTGCAATTAATTTTTCCTCGAACCAAGATAAACCTAAGTCATGTGGTATACAACCAAAAAGATCTATAACATCTATGGTCCCGAAGGTAGTGTTGTCAGTGTATAATGAGTGCTTAATTTTTCGCAACAGGTCCCAGGAATCTTTTAAAATATTTTCACAACCTTCAAGTACATACTTAATCTTATGATCAATAAATTTTGCTAGGGGGGCTGTTATTGAACCATCTGCTGACACAATTCGTCTGAGGGGGGGGGTCACAAGAGTTTTTATGAACTTTGGGGATACCAAAAATACAAGGAATTTTTGTTTTTTCAACAACCAGAAACTTGTAAGTGTTTTGATCAATGGACCCTTGCATAAGCATATCATATAACAAAACCTGAATCTTTCTATACGCAATATTGACTTCATTGATAGACACCCTAGTATATTTTTCTGAATCATTTAATAACTCCAACTTTTTTCCTTCATATTGTATTGTTTCCATAACAACAACCCCACCCCCCCTTGTCTGGTTTCATTACTCTCAGATTGTGATTGTCACTTATGACTCTTAGAGTGTTCTTTTCTTCCTGTGTTAAATTAGAGTGAAAATGCCTTGTTGTTAGGTGGGTTCTGATTTCATTTTCCACCTTTAACTCAAAATTCTTGAGCTGGGGGTGTGTGGGCGGATTGAATGTACTTTTCCGCTTTAGAAAATCTGCATCATTTTCAAGTGTTTTACCCTTAAAAAAAAGCTCCAAATTCTTCTTCCGAATAAACAACTTGATGTCTATCAATAATTTGAAAATATCCATTTTTTGTGTGGGAACAAAGGTAAAACCTTTTGAAAATAAATCAAACCAACTTTTGTCAATACTGACATTAGAATAATTGTATATGTTGAAACCATTGAGGGTCCAAGTATTCAAATTATTTGTAATGCCATCCACTAGTTCCAACCCTGACGTGTCGTCTGAAATGGCCTCCCCCCCTCCCCCTGTAGTTTTTTGAATTGTAATATACTTTTCCTTGATGCATTAATCTCTCTGATCTTCTAAGGGGGGGTATTCTTCAGTTTCTAAAGGTTGTTCTTGTTGTTCATCAATTTCAGTTTCTCCCCATTCCCCTTCATAAATTTCTTGTCTCCCCCAATTCCCATAACCATTCCTAGGAATAGTTTTAGGTCTAGGGTAATGTGTTTTATTTTTATATTCTTCCTGGTCTCTTTTAATCTTCCCTATTTTCCTAGTTTGTACCTCCTTGCATTTTGCATCAACCTTTTGAAAAACATTCTGATATTTTAGTTTGTTTGCTTCAACAGTATACAATAGGTCACTTAAAATAGCTTTGTTAGTTTTCTCAATGTCAACCTGCAACTTTTCCATTAACCTCTCATTATTTCTAATTATGGCTTTCATAATATTCATTCCACAATTGTCAAAAATAGAAGTAAGCTCAGTACAAAATTCTGATCCTTCAACAACATTGTTAGGGTATTTGCAAACCCTTAAACCTTTAGGAACAATGTTTAAAGAAATACAGTATTTAAGATAGTCATTGTCTATGTCAAGAGTCTTGTATTTGATTAAAAAAAATTCCAAATCGTTCAGTAATGTTACAAAATTAGTAGTACTGTGTTTGTTTGGACTGTGCTGTAAATCAAAATTGTATTTCGCTTTTAAACAGTCTGAGAAAAGTTTCTGTGTACCTGAAGAATTATTTGGCTTGTCCGTACACCCTTGGTACTGTCTTCTTTGGCTTTTCGGTCTCACAGAAATTCCATCTCCTCGGTTGATGTTAGTGTTCTCATTATCCACCGTGATGTGCGGAAACCCATCCAAGCTGTTTTCACAGCTATCCTTGTCTTCAACAGAAAGAATTTTGCTCACATTGTCACAAATGTATTCATTCGTACCAGCCTGTTTCCGATTAACTTCCTGGTTCCCCGGTGGTTGTGTAGAAGAAACAAGCGAAACAATTGACTGGCTGAGCGGTGTCAGCAAGGCAATCAATTGCGTTAGTTGTCCGATCAACTTCTGCAATTCCCCTGTCTCAGAGCTCCGTGGAGCTAGATCTGTACTCGGTAGTGGCTCCATAAACACAAACTAGTAAACGGTTGGTGAGCCAGTAGCAGACAAAAAAAACAATAAAAGTATAACTCCTACTCCACCAAGCACAAATAAATCTTGCTCCAAAAGTGAAAAAAATGCTTTAATAAGCACCACTTCAAAACACTCCACCACAAAAACAGGAACGATGTAGTACAAGCACTAAACACAATAACGTATCCAATAAAACATTTTTGTCGCCAACTTCCTCAGTTGTATCAGCCATATTGTAAAATTAATGCTTATATATAACATTTGAATTTCATCAGCACTCAATTAACCAATCATATTATAAACCATATTAAAGCTGATTATAAAGTGATGCATAAAATTCTTTAAAACTTTGCAGTAATAAAATTAGACTTTCCTAATTGCATAATGCCCTCTATATTTCACAACATGTGTTATAATAAATATTTAAAAACTTTGTTAAAAACATTTTTAATACAACATTTAAAACCTAAATATGGATCTTCATTTAAAAAGGAAGTGCCTTGTGTTGAGGGCAGTACCATCAAGGTTATAGTGGGTGGATCCCACAGCAATTAAAAACAAGTCGTTACTGTATATGTGTATATCTTCTTCTTTCGGCTTTTCCGATTAGGTGTCACCACAGCAGATCACCTTGTCTGCTCATGATTGGCAGTGGAGTTTTACGGTGTTGAGTTGCCAGCCCGGCGCCCAACCTTCCACAGAAGGCACACACATGCAGTCATGCCTAGGGCCAATTTAGAGTGTCCAATCCACCTACAGCATGTCTTTGGGATTTGGGAGGAAACTGGAGCACCCGGAAGAAACCCATGCGACCACAGGTAGGACATGCAGACACCGCACAGAAGGCACCCCATCTGAGGATCAAACCAGAGAACCTCTTGCTGTGACGCGGCAATGCTAACCGCTGCACCACCATGTACGCCCATTACTGTATATGTGTATATTAAACAAAAAAAAGAGAGAGAGAATTTAACACAAGGTTTTGCCTTGTGTCGAGGGCTGTACCCTCAGGAAAAAAGGTAAGAGGCATGGCTGTTTACTTTGTGCTGCTTTAATGTGTGACTGATGTGTTTGTTTTTGTGTGATGTTATGACTGCAGATAGGGAGAGAGAGAGAGAGAGAAAGACAAAGAGAAAAGTTGAAAGTAGAGTTAATTCAAATTTATGAGCCTACAGCATGTTCTGACTTAAGTGTACCTGTTGTTAAATCAAGTCAAGGTGTGACGATGTGAAAGTACCCTCAGAGGGTCTGAAAGAGTGGTCAGTTCTGTACACGATTATCCCAATTGCAATGCTGGAGCTGTAACTTTTGAGCTTGTGATGCAATGAAAGGAAGGGGGTGGTGTGGAAAAAGGCTGATCAAAACCACTCCTCTGTCACTGCATGATGACAGAACTCCTACCCTTCCCTCACTGAATGGTGTGTGGATTGATACAGTTATTTTTCTTTCCTCTCAACTTCCGGGATTCAGAATCTGTAAGGCAAGTCTTAAAAAAAAGAAACATATAAAAAAATGAAGGAAAAAAGAGAGAGAGAGAAAACAAGGGGAACAAAAATAAGTAAGCAAGACTGAATCCCTGAAAAGGGAACACCTGTGTATTTTATGTATCATAGTTAATGGAAGTTGTAAGTATTTGCATGACTGGTTTCAGCTTACTAAGAATTGTTCTGGTGGGGCATTTCCATTAAATGGAACTTATGATACAGATAAATTAATGAACTTGAAAGGTATTTTGGAAAAAAGAAGAAAAACAAAGTAAGTGGATAACAAATGTCAGTATTTTATTATTGGTATACTGAAGCTCTTAAAAGGAAAAAAAGAGTCAGCATTAAGGAGGTTATAATGCTAATAAACAACTGTTGCAACAGGCAAAATATGTTAAGAAGGCAATACAGACCAGTAAAAGGGATCCCTTTCTCCTGTTTTGGCAGGTTTGGAAAAAAAAAACTAAGGATGGCCAAAAAGCAGAGACTTCTAAAGAGGATGATAATCCTCCAGTAGCTACTGCACCCACACCCCTATATGTACTGGTGCAGGTGGCTCCTGTACAAGATTCTGCTGTTTCTCAGACCTCTGCATTTTGAACAAAAGGTCAGAGTGGTACTGTTAATCTCAACTTAGTTCTCCTGTTCAACTATCATCTTTAGAACAAGCAACTGCAGTCAAAAAGGGGGGGGGTTCTTTCTTCTTCTTTCTATCATAGGTTCATGGGTTCATAGGTATGTACTAGGCTATCGGCCCTAATGTCTATATAAGCCTAGCCAAATGAGGTTCCCTGGCTTTTGCCACTCAAGAAATTTATTGTCCTGTGCCCCTGTCGAGCAGTGCCACAGCAGTGATCCCAGGGGTGAATTTCCTGTTTCCCATCCAATTGTCAAGATTTATCTTAAAGAGGGCTAATGAGGAGCTCTGCTTGACATAAATGGATAGCCTTTTCCAGAGCATGGGAAGTAATTCTCAGCAAGCTTCAACCTTTCCAACAGAAGCACTAGTATTTGACACTCCTGTTGCTCATCACAAGTGCTCACATGATAGGGTAGGACAATAGGCTATTGCCTCTGCAGAAGATCTTCTGGGACCATTTAAAAAAAACTGGGAGGCTAATGCTGATTTGCATACTATGTCCAAATGTTTTCTAACTGTAAAAAATCCATTAAGGTTTAAGGAGGAATTTAAAAAAATCTATTACAACCCTACTTTGACAGATTTAAACCCGCTGCTTTGGGAAGTTACTCCAATGAAATAAGAACACAGTTACTTGAAAAGTCTAAAATAACAAATTTTACTCCCACAGGAAATGCACTAATAGATAAAAGGATAGCATTGGTAAATTATAAAAGTGTGTCAGGCATGTAGGCAAAATAAAGAGAAAGCCCTGCAGATTATTTGAGTCACCTTAAAGCAGTGTTTGCTAAACATTCAGAAATACCAGACCCAAATGAACAAACTAAACCAGCTATTGCAGCTGCTTCATGCAGGGTTTGCAAGCCCTGTACAAAATAAAATAAAGCAAGTGTTTATAGACTGGCAGGAAAAAGCCTTAAAGCCTTATTAAGTGCTGCAAATCACTGTACTGAGTATGGCAGGGTAATAAAACAAAAATAAATCTTAATTCCTTTGCTGCCACCGGATCAAAAAAGGAGCCTATGTTAAAGTAGGAATAAATGCAAGGTAAATTCTGTTCCTAGTGAAACTGGCAAGACTAGCCCCGGGATTCATGAAGCTTGCACCAGGTGCAGGCGTAGCATCGGCGTTCTAACACCAAAGATGGCCGCCGAGCGATTCATGTATGAGCTGTTTCCACATGCACTACCTGCGCACGCTACGCCCGCACAACTCCCAAGCCTTGTATGCTAATTACCACATGTGCAGCAGTGTGGCATGCAAATGAAGGTATGTAGCAATTCAGGAAGTGGTGCAGGTGTAGTGCAAGCATGCAGAAATGTAAACCGTAGAAAAGGGTTTATATTTTTGCAAACATAAAATCGGAGCCATGACAGCCGACCAAACACATGTATTATATTGTTAATATATGCCAATGGCTAAATATATAGCCATTGGCATAAAAAAAATGTATAAAATATAAAATTAACATTTAATATATATAGGCGCACTATCGCGACGTGGAAGCGCAGGGCAGCGGTGCACAAAGGGGATCGCAAGGAATATATAAAAATATAGAATAAAACCACAATGAAACACATATCACGATTTCCCCATAATAGTCAATGGCAGGCATGCTACACCATACTTATGGCGCAAGGGTTGCTAAGGGGCAGTGACAGTGTTATGCGCAGTAGCTAGGAATTAGTAGGCAATGCCATGCAAATGAGAGGAGTAATAGTGAATCACAGATTCCCCGCTGGTGTAAGGATGCACCTCACAGCGTAGCATTATAACACCGAGGTGTGTCCTTGAGATAAAGATGACATCAAGAGAGGGATGTGTCACCATTGCTATAAGCACAGTGGAGCAGTGCTAAACCGGTCTGCCCCTAGCTAGGCAAAGCTGCAGGATAGGGGTCTGTCGAATTGACCATAGCTATGCTTAGCTGAGTGTACACAAGGTAACCGAGTATGCATGTGAACGGAGATGAAAATGCGTGTAAACCCGGTAAACGGGTATGTGTGACGCGCCATGCCGCTGAAACAGGAAGGATAAGGGAAGAAATAAGGAAATGCTGCAGCAGTGAATTTGGAGTACAAATGACTAATTTACACCTAGGAGCCTACAGTGGGCCATTGACAACAGCTAACAAGGCTGCAAGCAGCTACTTGTAGAACAGGGGAGAGGCTGTACTGCAAAGAAAAGAGTAAAGTGTCAAAGCAGAACAAATCCGATATGCAGTATATCAGCTACAAGGCACATTTTGCCATGAGTGGGTAGGGAAAGTACAAAACAAGAAAGACAGCAGGTGGATGCATGCTTGATAATGGGAGGGGATCCCGGTCTAAAAGTGAATTAAAGGGCAACATATTAATCAAGGCAGGCAAGTAGATCTCCACAGTAAAGGCCTCACACTTGCAGTACTCATTGTAAAACCCATAATTAAGACACACTGCAGGTGGAATAGCTCATACACATCCAGTGACATCAGCAGCATCCATAGCACAATACTATAAAGTGCGAAAACACCTCACACACATTTGTGTATTCCCATACAATCTGCACCAGTGGTGTATACAGATGGGGAACTTTTATTATGTACATGTTAGGGGCTGCCATAGCTTTCATCCACCAGCATGTGTTGGAGTCTGAAGGTGGTGTGGAGGATGATGCACACGACCACCTCAGGCACCAGTGGAGGAGGAAAGTGTTCAGACCCAGGGTAACCTACCAGGGGCTACATGATCTGGCAATAGTAGAGCATTACAGGGTGGACAGGGACATCCTACAGCAACTTGTAGAGCTGTGCCAGCCACACCTCAGAGCCAGAACAAACAGAGAGGAACCCATCCCAGTGGATAGGAAGGTATGTGTAAGCCTGAGAATACTAGATACAGGTACCTTTCAAAGACTAACTGGGGATATCATGGGGATCTCATAGGCATCAACATCCAGGGTACTACACCAGTTCCTGGATGCCATGTTACCACATGCCAATGAGCACATATACTTCCCCAGAATGCAGGAGGAGTTGGCCAGCAATATGCATCTCTTCCACCATGTGGCAGAATAACTGGAGGTACTGGGTGCAATAGACTGCATGCACATACACATCAAGTCACCACCTAGTGAGCAGGGTAGGCACTACATAAACCGCAAGGGATACCCCTCCATCAACGGCCAGGTTGTGTGCAATGCCCAGGGCATTATCATGGATGTGTGTGCTGGCAGCCCTGGAAGCTATCACGACTCCCACATCTGGCATGCCTCACAGCTGTATCGGTTATTTGCCAGGGGGGACATCCCAAATGGCCACCTGGTGGGGCATGCTGGCTATGCACTGGAACCGTGGATGAGGACTCCCATCAGAAATGCACACACACCCATGCAGTAATGCCATAATGAGGCACACACACAAATCAGAATCATCATAGAGCATGTGTTTGGGATGCTGAAAACACGGTTCCATTGCTTGGACATATCTGGTGGAGCCTTGCAGTACTCTCCAGGCACAAGTGCCCACATCTTCATAGTGTGTGCCATATTACACAATATGGTCCTGCGGAAACAGCTGCAGCAGGGACAGAATGGTGAAGGCCCTCACAGCCCACCACCATTGCCAAGGGCCCCACAGACACAGAGGTACTCAGACCACGAACACCCTGAGCCAGCCCCAGTAGGCAGACGAAGGCATGCCCAGTATGCCCATGCCTTGGCAAAGAGGGAACATATAGCACACACACTGACAGTGTAGGCACCTAGAGACTGACACCTTACTCCACCTGAACACACAGTAAAAATGGATGACACACACACAAGACTACCTGTAAATTGTCATGTATAGGCAGTCTACTGTGTGCATCCAACATAGGCAGCCCTCAACTATTGCACACACAACAGCCACTGGCAAAAAATAAGTCAACATCTGAACAGTTAATTAAGCTATCAGCATATGCAGATACTGTATGTTTAGATTGATAGGTAGGTACTTGGCCAACTGCCAGAAGCCATTCATAAGCCCAGCCAAAATGTGTCAGCTTTTGCCACCCCATTGATTCATTAGCTGTCCCTCTGTGGAGCAGAGCCAATGGCAGGATCCCTGGGGTGCATCTGCTGTTCCCGATCCACTCTTCAAGGTTTCTCTTGCAGATTGTTAGTGAGGGGCTCTGTATAATGTAGTTAGGGATGTTGTTCCAAAGTATGGGGAGTGTCTGTGACAGAAAGCTGTCCCTCCAGCATCTTCCAGTTATTGTTGTGGCAAGGTTCAGCTCACTACAGTGTGTGGCTCACTGTGCTATGGATTCCCATAGGTGTAGCATATCCATCAAGCCTGAGTTCGACATGGCTGTGTTGGCCAGCAGAGATCATCTCTGGGTGAACGAGATGCCACTAAGTAAAGTAGGAGTTTATTCATTCTGGCTGCATAAGCCATATGTTGGAGGCCAGTATTCCCCTTGGCGAAGTACATTCGTGGACTTCCCTGTTGTTGGAAGTGTCTTCTGAGGTACATCCCACATGGGTTATTATACCCTATGATGGGACTGATGAGTGATGAGTAAAGGGGCAGTATATCCCCAGTATGTCTGGATGGGAATCCCTTAGTAATCAGATGGCCTACATAGAAGGATGTTCTAACTACTGTGGAGATATGATTGTCAAAGGGGAAATCACTATCTACCTTAGTCCCAGGATACCCCATTACCTCATCCGTATTAAAGTGGCTGCTACTTATGTGTTAATATGTGGGTGCCAATTCCACAATGGAATGACCATAGAGTTAGTGGCACTTGGCTGGAGGCCATGTCTTTGGCAACCTGTGACGTTCTCCGTGAGGCCCCTTGAGGGATGTCTGTGTCAGCTGGACTATCAAACATGGCTGCATGTTCTCCATCTGTGCTTGTTTTTCATCTCCCCTGTAGGTAACCTACTGGTAAGCAATAGAAAGCCGTAAACTTATACGAGTCTTCTAGCTTCCAAGATAGGCTTTTAGAGTGACTAAGTATCAGTGTTCTGTATGTTCTTGCTGTACTTAACTGTTTCCTGACTACATGGTGATTTTCACTGTATATTGTGATCTGAAAGTCTGTTTATTCACATATTATGGCTGTGATGGATTGCACGTTAGAGGTTCACAGACAGCCTACTACCTATCTGCCCAAGGGCAATTAGAAGCATAGCTACAGTGTGTTGACTTTCCCTGCACCATTGATGAAGTAACTGAGCCTCTGTCAAGCATAGCCAATGAAGCAATTCCAGGCAGAGTTGCTGGAAGCTGTAGAAGACTGGGGTTGTGGAGGGTGATAGGGCACTTAGTGATCTAAAGAGGGCATGTTAATGTGACAATTCAACAGCATTCAAATCCGCCAACAGGTCTTGCAGCTATCAAACTGGACAGGCTCCTCCACCCCCTGACTGTAAGGTTCTGGAACACATGATCCCAGGGATGTATAGTCTGTTACCCGTTCACACAACAAGGTTTCCCTTGAAGTGTGTCAGTGAGGGGCTATGCCTAATGTAGTTAGGAATGTAATGTATTGTCTCACAGTACATTTGTTATATGTTGTTATTTCAAGAGTATGTGAAGCTCAGTGAGTTTGGGGGCCTCCGCCCTTTGCTTAGCCTAGCTTACACATAGAAATCATCTAAACAGGAAATAGGCCGAAGCAACTTTAATGTCAACAGTGTAATGGTTATACCTTAAATGCAGCTTGCATATATAGGTAGTAATCGTCTGTATAATAAACATTCAAAACACCCATATAAACCCATGTATGCTGGACAGTACTGTCAACAGAGAATGTAATGTTATGTCAGCACATAGTGAGATATTACTTCATTGACATGTATTTATAGTAGTTAGCTGATGTGGCCGTGTTTGCACGCACAGGTTATACATTACAAAGTTTGTTTAACTATGTTTAACCGCTACTATAATGTCACACAAACACTTTTAAACATACTTACAACTGCTTAAATGAGCCTTATTCTGGAGTAAAAACATTTGTAAAGCAGCACAGGTGTTGAACCCTGGACCATGCACACTATACTCATGGGACTTACCACTAATCCATCCGAGGTGTATACATGTTTCATGGTCTTGAGACTACACCTTATACCATATGCAATTCACTGTAATGATCACATATGTACAGCATATTGTAATGGACTATAGTTTGTCAACCAACACATTCCAGTCTACATATGTATTACTGTTATAAACTAATAAAATATATATATATATATATATATATATATATATATATATATATATATATATATATATATATATAAGGTCTACTCCAACCCTATTGCACCACCAGACCACTAAGATCCAGCAACAAAAATCACTTGCAGATCACTAAAGCCAATAACTCTGCTGGTGAAGCACTATTCTCTTGCACCATAGCCAAATTATGGAACTCCCTCCCACCCACAATTACCTCCGTACCATCATTCACCCACTTCAAAACTTTACTAAATGTGCACCTAAAAACATGCTGGCTATGCCCTTGCAACTCCCACTCTAATATCACCCACCCCATCCAACCACTACCTTTCTTTCCACTCCACTAACTACCTTGATTATAGCAAGCTCAGATGCTCATAAGCCTAGTACTTATACAGCAGGAACTTCTTATTTTAACATTTGTTAATGTCTGTTATGTACTTCACAGATAAAGATTCTAGTTGTCTACTGATATACTATGTTCTTCATCTGTAAATATGTTGTAAGTAATTGCTATGTAAATTGTTAATCGCTATGTAATCCAATGTAACTACTGTCTGTTTATTTTAACTGTGGAGCTTTTCTCCCTGGGCCTCCGCTGAAAATGGACCTACATCCAGTCGGACACTCCCGGTCAACAAATATAAATAAATATATATATATATATATATATATATATATATATATATATATATATATATATATATAGATATATATATATATATATATATATATATATATATATATATATATATATATATATATATATATATATATCAGTGATGTCTGCACATATATATATATATATATATATCTATATATATATATATATATATATATATATATATATTATACAGTTACATACATAGCCATATATATAAACATCTATGAACACACTTCGTGACACAGAAGCACTCCAAAGGAAGTGGAGTGTACGCAAAGCACATGCAGCTCTGGTGTTATAACAATTAATATTAACCTAATTCACGATAGAAGGGGTGGTTGTTGTGTATGTGAAGATTGGAGTGGGGGAGGAATGATGGGTAATGCAATCATGCATCAAGGAGGGCCTAGGTCAGATGTCCAATAAGTGAACTGGAGGGGTATACATGGAGTATGGGGACAATATAAAAAGGCCACAAAGCAAGAACCTTTCTCATTCATAATACACCCTGTCATGTCACATTGCAACACCTAATTTCACAAACATATGAACATTAACATGTATCAGACATATGTACACTAACTGACTGTCACATTTGTTTTCAGTAGTGAGGAATGTCTGTAGTACAATGTATATTCTAAACACAATAACATTTGTGCATATCACAGATGCCTTAGTGGTAAAGTCAGTGACTGTGGTGTTCATGGTCCCAGGTTCAAGGGCTGTTAGGTTATTCTGAGGGCCAGAATAAGGGTTGTTGGATGCAGGTGGATTAAAGCACTCTTAAGCAGTTGTAAGCAGGTTTCCGCAGGTTTGCACAATGGTAAGTGGTGCTGAAACATGGTAAACGTTGAAGTGCTTCACAGGTTTAACCTTTGCTTAACGTGTCGCAGACCACGGGCAAACCTGCTTACAACCACGTAAATGTGCGTTATTCACACTTTCCCTACCAGTGCCTATTCTGAGAGGTAAAATAATAACACCTTTCAGGAGTAGAACCTGCAACCATGTACTCCATCCTCAGAGTAACCTAACACTAAGCTACCTGGCATGTACCTATCCCAGTTGTGTATGCAGACAGGTTAAAACACAAAAGGGAGGAATGTGTTGAAATAGGACAACCCACCATGTACCCAATTAAAGGTGTATGCTCATATATATATATATATATATATATATATATATATATATATATATATATATATATATATATATATATAGATATATATAGATATGTATATATATAGATACATATATACATACATATACATACATACATGTCTGTAGACAGCATCCAAAATGGTCATATCTGAGTATAACATGGACCATAGCAATCACACATTCCACCCCCCCCAAACAATATGAACATAACATATGAAGAGTATATGCCAATATACTATTACAAATATGTTCTATGGACACACTCACCAACACAACTGCATTGACTGCAAATATCCATGACAGAAATACACAGACAGCTTTCATTTTGCAAAACTTTATTACATTCCAATGTATTGCCAAAAAGATTCAAGGACTAACAGTACCTGTATGCTATATAGGAAGCATTTAATAGTGATTTAATGAATCAGCCTGCAATTACCATAGTATTTGTCCTCTAAGGGATAGGTGTTCACATAGGGAAAGAACACCCACACACATATAGACGTTGTATAAAAGGGGTTCCTATACACCTGCATGTGCTATGTACACCCACCAACATCTATCCCACAACCAAATGAATTACATCGATACATACTGTCATGCCATAACCAGTTATTCAACTACTGTACAACATCTGCTGAAACCGTAACATACCTGGACACAGACACACTAACATGGCCCTATGTGAAATAGTTGCCGTTATACAATTGAACAGCTGCTGATATAACAGGGTTTCTATGAACTAATCCCATTTCAGAGGTTTGAAAGGTTCATACACCAGGAAGTGTTACTCAGAACTGATTATCAGCAGAGTATGATACACAGTAACACCAAACTAAATATGTCTGGTAAGCACACTGTAAACCCCCTAACATATGCATAGCTATGCAGCCTTGAGCTGGTCAAACAACCTGGCCAGACTGACTCATATGCAGAAGTATTAGGTACAATCAAACCATGCACAAGTATCAATGTTCAGAAATATAACAGCAGTACTCACATTTAGACCAAATCCTCTAGGCATTACACACAATATATTACTGTTCGTCTCCATACAGCTGTTGCAATAGATTCCAAGCAACACTTCCATGCTGTCTTCCTCACAAGTAAGGCAAAGGGACAATGCCCAAGTGGAGTACTCAATTATACTCCACTGTAGCCATGATGTTTGCTAAGGCATTAGCAGCGCAGCTGATGTGCATGTAATTAATTACTTAGGAACACCAATTGGTCATCGGGATAGCACATGTTACTGATCTGTAACTATAAAAGGTTGCCTTGTCACACATTCAAACCATCTGTATCTACCTGAAGGACATTACAAAACACTGAAAGATGAACCGAAATCGAGTATTATACTAGTCAATAATACCTCCGATTACTAAGAAGGTATGTATAGCATGTAGTATGTATGTGTATGTAGTAGCTGTATTGTAAGAATTACAGTGTAATCAATGCATATAGTGGAAATAGCTATCTTGTAGCGATGTATTGTTGAGCAGTAGTAATGCTTGAAGTATTCTATGTGTGTACTGCTGTAGGTTACACGGCAAACTCCACATACACCACAAGGGATGATATGGGCTTGGAACCCACCAGTCCACTTCCAGCCACTGTCAGTGTCAGGACTGGTCCAACAAGTATGTGCTATAACAGGGGATTGTATATGTCAATATATTGTAACAGTGAACATATGTATGGGTGTAAAAGTAAGATGAACATGTTAAAGGTGGGCTTACCATGAAAATATGGTGTGCATTGTGGGATATTATGCCAATAACTGTGTCATGTACAGTATTCTAGGTAGACCTGAATTCTATTCTACTTAGCAGTTCTGCTATGTTATGCAAACAGTAGTTATGTCTATTGGCAATTACAATACTCACTAACAGGATACATATCATTTGTATTCATCTGACAGTTTAGCAGCATGATAGTAAATATAATTGGAAGAGCCAGGTAACTATCCAGGCACATAACACATGTAATATCCACCTCTCTAGTATTGTTTGCAAGCAATAACAGCTGTGCATGTGTACATGTTATGCAAATGTGTAGTGACCCTTGTTACAGGGCCAGACCTCTCTAGTATTGTTTGCAAGCAATAACAGCTATGCATGTGTACATGTTATGCAAATGTGTAGTGACCCTTGTTACAGTGCTGGACCTCCCTAGTATAATTTGCAAGCAATAACAGTTGTGCATGTGTACATGTTATGCAAATGTGTAGTGACCCATGTTACAGGGCTGGACCTCTCTAATATCGTTTGCAAGCAATAACAGCTGTGTATGTGTACATGTTATGCAGATGTGTAGTGACCCTTGTTACAAGGCTGGACCTCTGTAGTATTGTTTACAAGCAATAACAGCTGTGCATGTGTACATGTTATGCAGATGTGTAGTGACCCTTGTTACAGGGCTGGACCTCTCTCATATTGTTTTCAAGCAATAACAGCTGTGCTTGTGTACATGTTATGTAAATGTGTAGTGACTCTTGTTACAGGGCTGGACCTCTTTAGTATCGTTTGCAAGCAATAACAGCTGTGCATGTGTACATGTTATGCAAATGTGTAGTGACCCTTGTTACAGGGCTGGATCTCTCTAATATTGTTTGCAAGCAATAACAGCTGTGCATGTGTACATGTTATGCAAATGTGTAGTGACCCTTGTTACAGGGCTGGACCTCTCTAGTATCGTTTGCAAGCAATAAAAGCTGTGCATGTGTACATGTTATGCAAATGTGTAGTGACCCTTGTTACAGGGCTGGACCTCTCTAGTATCATTTGCAAGTAATAACAGCTGTGCATGTGTACATGTTATGCAAATGTGTAGTGACCCTTGTTACAGGGCTGGGCCAAATGGCTATGTGCACACCTACATAGAGTGGATATTGAGAGTAGAGACACACTGGTTGAACTACCAGGTTTGTGTAGCCCAACCTCTCATTGCCAACCTAACAGCCGCTTGCACATGCTGTATGTAAGGTAGTGCACAGCACTGGTAATGAAACAGGTTGCATATCATCTTTAACTCCAGTGTATCATCTGCAGTAGGAGTGTAAAATTTAGGAGACAGCTGTCCATGTGTAATAGCCACTTCATAGGTGATGGCTCATACTATCTGATTATATCCTGATCATGTTGATAGTGGCATCAGAGTCTATTGATACATGACTCTGTTTGGAAAGTGGGTGTCTGTGCCCAATAGAGATCATGGTCCTGGTGGATATGTGAGTATATACCCAGAGAAAGAAACAGACCTGTAGACACTTGCATCATCTGTAATCAACTAACAGGATGTGATGTACTCCTCAGAGGAGGAATGTTGCTAAAGGTGGCTACAATGTTTCTGTAACAGCCTGTGTTGTCACATCCATAACACAAATATTTACATGTGAGCATCACTGTCTAAAACATCTTCATAAGCAATATGTAAACTAAATACAGTACTTGGTACTTGTAGTACTGAATGCTCATAGAGGCATGTCCACTAGTCAGCTACTGGTGTTTACTATTGTCAGCGTTGTGTATGTGGCCATCCTGGGGGAATGTAATCTCTATGCCATGTACACTGCCAAACCCACCTAACACTACACCCCACACATTGTTTGGGATGCAGCTAGAGGGGTAAGCTGGAAGGCAGCCCAGTCTACAGCCACGACTGGACTGGAAAGTCATGAGGTGTAGGTTAACACATGCAACTCATCAACACAACCAACACATACCCTTACCAGAACACAGTAAGGACACCCACACACACTAACAGAAATCACACACATTCACAGACGCTTCTAAGTATCTGGCCAAATAAGTGACCCCCCAGGCAGGAAGAGACAGACATCGAAATACACAAACTATGAAATAGTTTGCATAATTGTGCCACACCTCAGAACACGTGACTGGAAACATGCCCAACAGTACTCATTTGTGAATGCAAACTCTAGCACTATGTTACACACCAACCTATATGAGGGCATGCATACTGTCAGTTGCCTGTCTGCCATGATTAGCCACATACCCATACACTCAGACCACCTTTTGAGCTATACACATGGCTCTGGCATATTCCATGTTGTTGTGCAGGACCTGTGATGCAGTATTCTGGACTGCATGGAAACACATGTAGGAACTGTCAGGTCTTGTAGCCCATGTAGGTATGTCCCAAGGCCTGGGTAACATTCTGCCATTGGCCAGAATGATACTGCAGTATAGGGACAAAGGGATTGTATTCCACAATTGTCTAGTGTAGTGGTGAAAGTCAAAGGGTATACAGTATCTGTCATTCTGGGATAACATGGTTGACAGACCATGATGCTTTGCCAGACAGGGCCTGCACCTGTCACCCCTGGGAATCTGGATACTGCCTAGGGGTCATGCTTCCCCTAGAGTGCCTTTATCATGCATGGTTCAAGTGAAGGTCCACTGCTGTTACAGGGACAGCCAAGCAATAAACTGCTGGTCTCGCTACACAATCATACATGTCAGAAACACTATATGGACACACATATGTCAATCCCTAACATGGAGAACATATCTGTGCAGTGGCTGAGACATGTTTCAACGCTCCAGGGAGCACATCCGCATGACCATGTTATAACACATACCTCACCTCTTGCCCATTATCCTTTATTGGAACACACGGGCCACAGGTGTTTCCATATTCCTGAAGGATATGTACACCCCCACACTAGTTGCACTTGCATAACTTCAGATGCATTATGCTGAGCAACTACCTTTGTGCCAAAGTGAAATTCAAATTGCACCTTGCGACAGATCACCCATCAGGCCACGGATTTCCCAACTGTCATAATGTGCTGTAATGGGGAAGATTAGGTCTGAGACAGAACCATAATAATGGCTACTCTCAACTATTCCATTATGAACTGGGAAGACTCCTCATGTACCAACACCTGAGCTCAATGCATGTTGGATTCCATCAACCCCACTGACCTGGATTGCAGTAGTCACACGAACAGGGCTAACAGTATGCTACACATAGTCTCCACTGCCAATGTTATGTTTCCTAAGAGCAGAGTGGTGACTGTCATGGCACCCATGCAGATGGACAATGTATGTACAAATGCTGAATCCTACACAAATGAACCTTAAGCAGTCACATATGTGCAGTGATTGTGCCATTGAAACAAAACCAGGATTCAACCCAACACAAACAAGAAAGCAAACTGGTGGTACAGTGCTTTAAACTGTACCACAAAAGGTAATAACTGTTGCAAGAGTGAGCACACATGAGTGTAGGTGTTCCCTGGTCAGCCTCAGTAAGATGCAGATACACCATATAAAACCACACAAAGCTACTGTGAAACTAATCAGCCACATATTATGTGGCCAAACACAGAGCATTCTATAGCTGTGTCATTAATTGTAATGGCAACAACAAGACCTACTGTGCTGCACAGCACTTTGGCATGGGAAGAACTGCACCTACAGAAATAGCACCCGTTCATCCAGAGAGGGTCTTGGAGAACCTAAACCCATTCTCAACCCCCCAACAAGTACACTTAGTAATATATCCTTGTACACTACAGGGCCCCTGTACTAACGACTATGCAGGTACAAGTTGCACTCTCTAAAGGCATACATACAGCTTTCATGGGACCTGCCAGCATCCCAGGATGTATCCTAAACAAATGTAAGAACATTCAGCTATCCACATACACATCATGTTCAATCATAGCTCCATGTCAGGCTGTGTACACACCGAATGGTGCACAGCAACAGTTATCACACCCCTCAAAGGGGGAGACACCATTGATAATGGGACATAGTGCACAACTACCCTGCTGAGTCTGGTCTGTACAGCCATGAACCGCGATAATGTATTTGATGTACTCGGTACAGATGTAGATGACAGTAAGCTTGATTCACACGGCATATCATGACCTTGCCAGGGCATAGGACACCATCATCCATACTGTGTTCCAGCTACACTCAGTAAACTAGGTATATATTCTTATGTCACAAGAGTGGTTGGCAACTGGACTGCTGGCAGAACCTACATTATAGAAGGTGTCTGACTAATACACGCACATCAAACCAGTGCCAGGCACAGTAATACAGGGTTCATTCCTGGTACTCCCCCTCTTTGTTATCTATACCATACAGACTAACACAGAAGGCATCAACCTACTGATGTTTGCAAATGACTATGAACTAGGAGCAATAGTCGACTCAATGTGTGCTGCATTCAACATACAGAAGGGCCTTAGTGTGTCAGATGTGTGGTGTGTGACGTATGGCCACAATCTGACAGCTAAGTTTTGCATTGTTATCCCCTATGTTACAAACCCTGTACCCATGAACTACCGCCTAGGCAGCTGTCAACATTATGGCAACTATGTGTATGGAATGCAGCTGGACAGTACTTTCCTTTGATAGTTGCTTCACCACACCAGACAGGTAGTCGTATGTGGCACCCCTAATCATGACAGGGTGCCATCCAGTAATATAGAGATAATTGCTCAGCCATAATCAACACCCATGTGACCCATAATAGATCCCATATTTCCTTTAAGGGTTATTGCCCATGTGTAGATGGCCTACACTGCCCTTCCCATTCCCTAGCTGCACTATGTAGCATGCAGCCTACCATGAATAAAGACATGCTACACTTAACACATCCTGATCCCAAATAAACACATACGTCATGGACATCCACCTTTCTAGTACAAGGATCACAACATGCCTGACAGAGCTTTGTCCCATACACTTAACATACTCTTGCCATACTATGCATCCCTGTCCAGCGAAGCTGCACATAGCCCCTCTCTGTGACATGGTGTGATGACCACATGCCAAATATATCAGTAACCCTGTGGATCAGTTATGTGGCACTGCTTGAACTGGCCACTGAAACTTACCTGTCTGTTGCCTACAGCTAGGTAACCTGTCTGCCTATGCTCATAAATGGCCCAGGGCATATAGCCTACTAGATCAATATGACCATACATGCTATAGTTGATATCCAACTTTGCAAACACCAACAGGCTAGCTATTGTCCCATGTGTTACACATGTGCAACACGGGTGATATATGGCAGGATGCTACACAGCTATACAATGTCATGTAGATGTATATTGCAAAACACATACATGCTTGTAAGTCTGCAGAGTCACAGGTCATGTCCCTAACGGCTATATATGACTATATATGTGACATATACACAGCATTAAGGTCGATTGCATTAATGTTAACACATCCAGGCATGTGCTGATAGGTAAAGACACCAGTACAGGCAAACAGACATGCCCACGTCAAGACAACATCCACATGGTGTATAAGCAATGTCATCACATGACACACACATATATGGTGATAACATCATATCACCAGTAAATGTTAAATGTGCGTGAGTTATACATGTCAGTGGTGTTAGTGTCATGTAGATTTGCAAAGATGTATTTGTAATCTTAATAAATGTGATACACATGTATGTTCAGCTGTACTTCTGTACTTCTCTGTGAGTTACTGTGAACTGTCTCCATCATTATGTCTTCCAGGTATGTCACGTAGCAGACTGCTGGCATACAGCCACTTGGAGGATGAGGTCCTTGTCCCATACCTCCTTGACAACTACACAACACTCTTCAGCCATGTGCCACAGGATGCATAGCAGTGGGATGCCCAGTGGGAGGAACTCTGCAGATGGGTAAATGATGTTGGAGGTCACAATTGCACCTATCAGCAGGTGCTCCGACACTGCACTGACCTCATAGGACTGGCAAAACAGCGTGCTAAAGCAATCATCAGGGAGCAAGGTGCAACAGGTGGAGGGCCACTCACCCAGCCCCCACTCACACGTACTGAGGAGCTACTGGCCAACCTGGGGACACCTGCAGACCTCCAGCCACAAGCTTTAGCTGGTATTGTGGAGGTGGGTGTCTCTCAACCACCGAGCCTGGAGTTGCCTGGTAAGTCACTACTGCACATGTAACATAACTATATTTCACATAGTTACATGTGTTACTGTACAATATGTAATGTATCATCATATGCAAGGCATGTATGCACACATGCCACATACTATAGTCTGCTACTCTATGTATGCACAGATGTGCATACTCCATAGTATAGTGTATTGTACTGGCTTATGTGCTAACATGGACATTGCACCCTGTAGCTATCACACAGGTGTGTATAATGATCTTACAGCTGTGACACTCTTGTTTAGGTACCTCTGGTGTTTTGCAGCAACAGCAGCCTGTGTCAGGTGAGATTGTTATTATTTACCAGACTTGATAATGCATGGAACATATTAATTGCAAGCTATCTGCCATAGCACACGTACAAATAATGAATGGTGGTCCTGTTAATGGACACTGGTCAGACCTGCAACACATTGCAGTGTTTACCCATGTGAAACAATTGAAGACTATATAAAACACCTACACTAAACCTTCCAAACTGTCATTGCCAGACATGTGGACAACAGGGAATACAATGGTGGAGGTGTGTTCCACTGTAGGGACAGGTACTACATATCAGCATTACACATGTTGGAAATATGAACAGTACCATACAGAGAGCATAGGTGTGCACACACTCTAAATGTGTTGGAGCTGGAGTATGACCAGCACACAGGATACACCCTTGTGGAGTATACCCTTGCTATGAATGTCACACAATGTCATGTCCTATCAGACATGTCCATGACATGTAGTGGGCTGACTGCAACACTGCTCAACTATCCTGCAAAACATGTCTCACATCCCATACATACCACACTTTGTCTGCATAACACTGTCCTCAGTGGAGCATATGACATCTATGTGAAATAAAATGGCCATCACAACCATTGGACAGAACATGTTTACACATGGCCATGGAGGATGGCCTGAGACATGAAACAACACACACAGTAGAAGTGATGTACATGTGTGTACACCCTGTTGTACATTGGCTCGACACAATACAACAATGGCCTTTGGTAATGGCGATATTGCATTTGTGAAACACTAAACATCATACAGGCCTGTGCACAGCTTGTGTAGGCATAACATGAAACCACCACATAACATGTCTTGAACATCTTGAGTGTGTCACGACATGGAAGCATTCACCTATACAGTATCCAAATGCATACATGTGTTGCACAACATACACATACAACAACATCAAGCCACAGATACAGTACATTCACCTTGCTGGTGTCAGACATCACTGTCATGCCTGCTCCTCATGTGTGTGAGGTACACAGATGGCATGTGGGACATAGAGTACTGTTAAGTTAGCCATGTGTGGGCATAGTTGCCAGGCATCAGTAATATGGTTGTAGATGTGCAGGGGTGGCATCCGTATACCCTTCTGTGACCTGTGTCACACATTCCACATTAGGGTTTAGTGTGTATACACCTCAGTGACGTGGGTCACATTCCACATTAGATATGTATTGTATGTGAACATAGTCATGGCTATGAACTGTGTCAGTAGCTCACACTGTATAGCAGTTGTGAAGCCACATGATGCTCTGCAATGGATATGCATATCAGCTCAATGTACAGTATGTCCCTGCATATTTGTAGGGTGGACAGACAACACTGCATCAGCTGAAGGCCCATGTTAGTATAACAGGTCCCTGCACTGGGACGCCATTACCATACTGTAGATTGGGAAAGAACACCATTGTGTTACACATGTATGCATGTCATTCAACACGTCAGCAGATGACATGTCATGCTACATGTGACTGGCAAGGTCATACGCCACACAGCAGGCCGGTGCACTGTAAACCTGTGCTGGTCTGTGGCACCATTGCAAAGTAGGGACAACCATGTCAAACATGTGTGTACAGCCACATGCACAATGTCTAGACTCAGCTCAGGGGTAGGCAGAATAATGTTGAACAGACATGCACTGCTTTGGGGGAGATATGCAAGCTGGGGCTCAGGCAAACATAGTATTCAGTCGACATACCCTACTGCTCATGTCTTCACACATAGGGGCAGTGGCTAACACAAAGCATCAGTGACAGATGTACAAAGGTCAGTGATGGTTTGTTAACATGTGGTGTATGTTGCACACACCATGGCAGTGAGGAGAAACGGTGCAAAGTGCATGCATTGTGTTGCAGCTATGGAGCATAGGCTCCTAACACAAATGGTGCAATATAGGTATGTATGCTAACCACCACTACAATTGTCTAAGCTGAATGCCATCTGCCATATCACCTGCATGTAGCATGTGTGTGTGTCTGTGTGTGTGTCTGTGTGTCTGTGTGTGTGTGTCTGTGTGTGTGTCTGTCTGTCCATGTGTCTGTGTGTGTGTCTGTGTGTGTGTCTGTCTGTCTGTGTGTGTCTGTGTGTGTGTGTCTGGTATAACTTTTAATGTACAGTTCTTGTCTTCCCCTCACAGGTATGGATGTAGGTGTGTTGCCCTCCTGCGGTCCACCTAATGTTAGTGTCCCCACAGACTCTAGCAGTGATGATGATAGTATGATTGTGGCACAGATAGGGTTGTCAGGGGCTGAATCTGTGCCATTGGTTGCCATTCTACCTGTCTCCCCCTCATCCTCACACACAGTTCCCCTTCCAGCACATACCCCATCATCACTGGCCATAGAGGAAGGACAGTTGGCGGGTGGTAGCATGGAACAGGGAAGTGTGGAGACTATGATCCCAGTCAATAGACTGGTGATGTCCCACACAGGCATGTGCCAGCACTGCTCGTAGGAGGACTACTGGCCAACATGCCCCTGCGAGACAAAGCGCATCAGCTGGAGTCACCAGATGCATGTTTCAGGCTGTAATGGAGGCACAGGCACATGCTGAATGGCACAACAGAGAAGGTCTGAGGCTTCAGAGGGCTGCTGTCCATTCATTAACTGACAACATACAGGCACTTGCAAATGCTCACCATCATCTTGCAGATGTTTTGGATAGACATGAGATGGTGGGAGTCCTTGACCGTGGCATGTCAATCCTCGAGCATTGAATGTCTGTGATGGAACATCTGGTGGGAGTGAGGCGTCAGAAACATGGATGTAGGTCAGCTACATCACCTGTTGAAGGTCTACGTGAACATGCTACTGCACATGCCCACTCCCATAGTGGCGGTAGCAGCAGCAGTGCAACTGGTGCTGTGCAGTCCACACCAGGACACAGCAGGCCACGTGCACATGGTCCTGGATGGTCCCAACAGGGACAGGATTCCAGTGGACATGTGTCATCAGACAGTACCCAATCTGGACCTCTGCCTGGTTGTGCCCGTGCAACCCATGGCAGGCGCAGGTCACGTGGTCATGGCTGGACACCATGAACTGTGAAACCTGCCTTTTACAGTCTGCAGCTGTCAATAATACCCATGTGTAGGCCAGCCACATGCCAGACCTGTGTTCATGTATACACACACACTGGAAACAAATGTAGGGCACCTCAACACACACACGCATAACATCCACACACGCCCAATGATATCACAGGCCCTAACACACACACATGATGTCATCCAATGGTGCAGTCTAGGCCTCTGGCAAACATTATCACCCTGTGCATATGATGATGCCTGTGCCGCATCCCTGTCATCCACACCATCAGTGCAGGGACATGTTCATACGGTCTGATGGGCAGGGTGAACATACTAGGTAGACAACTGTAGATTAATATTGTTGAATAGTGTTGACAGGCAGCAGACATACCATGTATTACAGTTTAAGAATGCATTTTGTACATTTGACAGTATGTATCATGTGTAACAACACTAACAGCATTTTGATCTTGACATTCTGCCTTCCTCTTTCAGGTTTAGTTGCATGTGCCAGGGGATGTCAGTGTTTGTGGTTAGTGTCCCATATGTACATGCTGACTACCCACAGGTCAGTATGACAATACCTGCATGCAATTTGTAGCTTCCACATCACAGTTATATTCTCCCATGTTTCAATTATGTTTAATGTTCTAATGATCCAAGAGCAAGATAGCTGTGTAGTAAGCTACTGTTTTCAGAGCCATCACATCTATAGTGGGTGACATCACAGGTATAGTTACCTGGAGCGTGGAGGAGGTAAAAGAGTGGTATGCTGGATGACAAGGGTAAAGGCCAGTGGAAATAGTGGCTTCTCATTGGGAAGCAGTAATACCCACTGCCATGACAGCATGCAAACACAGACACACCCACACACTCAGGGATTCACAGACACAGTAACACACACTCTGACACACACACACAGTTGCCAGTGTTTGAATGAGAACCCCTATCTATGTGCATATCATCATTATAGTACTACGCAATTACAAGACGCCCCACAGAGATTACACATGTACAGGTAGTTGGAATGGCCTAAGATCGAGGACATCAAAAGGGATACTACAGTGCATTGAGTGTATGTGGGGAGGGGGGTCCATCAGTAGGCTATGTAACAACAGGTCACACTCCAGGGTGTACATGTTAACAGGTGGTTAGAATGCCCATCTACAATTGATGATATCAACAGGGATGCTAGATTGCATTGACTGGATGGGGGGAGGGGGCATTAACATTTCACTATGGTAAAATACAGCCTCACTCCAGGGACCAGACAGCCATACACACGGACAGCCATACACACACACACACACACACACACACACACACACACACACACACACACACACACACACACACACACACACACACACACACACACACTCACACACACTGTGGCATTCACAAAGATATACACCTATGTCACACACATACAGACACTTTACATGTGTGAGGTTCAACCACCTGCCTATGCCTTTCTTTCTACACTTCACTCTGTACTGGTGTCAACAACAGAGTTCAGGAGAGTGATAACATGTGGGATGTATTCCCAACCATACGTGAAATATATGGACACACACATCCACATGTGCCAGTACTGTGAATAAAACCTGCCTATCTCATGATAGGTATTACAGAAGTGCAGCACTATAGCATCTGGTACAAAGCTTACTGACTCTTTCCTTTGCCAGATGTGCTGATATATGCACAATATATGCACAGGGGAGGTATTACTGTTACAGGTGTCATGAGGTTTGCCTTCAGTGTCACCCTTACAGAATTCTACATTGTCTGTCTTCCACTTCATTTAACAAAACCTGACCTTAGCAGTTACACAGGTTATTGTAGGACTGTAACACACCAGTGAGCTGTTCTCAGTAATCATTCATCTGCAAAGAAGCCCCACCACTTAGTAGCCATGTCCAAACATATGTCCATTCCTCATGTACGGCTTACTGTACTTATAGCATATCACCATATACAGTTGGCAGTGTTGAGGCTGTATTGCAACAGTATGATGTACTAAGACAACAGTCACTTTCAGACATCAAGCACTGCACACACATGGAATCTACACAAATATCAATACATGTACACATATGCAGTCTACATCAGTAAGTGCACTAGCAGGTCAAGAGGATACATTCCACACCTTCCCCATGCCATGTGTGAAACATAGCCAGACATTACACTATAATGGATGTTGTATTCATGTACTGGTAGGACACCACCACCTTCACCAACTAACCAAGTGTACATATATGACAACAGCACATATCAGCAAGACACACACAGCATTATTCCATGTCATGCTCCTACAAACTGTTACTTGACAGTGCCATGGTGAAGCCAGGGCACTGTAATGGTCAACAGTGAGCACATCATATTTGCCACACACACCTCATGTTTACTGGAAGAGTGCCAGCAATGTGCTCTGTTAGAGCTAGGCAGTACACTCATTCAAGCATGTGCAAGGTCTGTGGCTTGAAAACATCTCACCCCAGCATGTTCTGGCTATTGTGGTACTAAGGCTAATGTCCAGACAGCACACAGCATGTATGGCTTGCAATTGTTGACATGTGGTATATGTCCACACATGGCTGTGCATGTCATGAACATATCACCTGTAACTACTCAGGAACATACAGAGCAGAGCTGGATTTCCCTGAGTCTGTCAATACAGGCCTTGTGTAGGTCCTATGATCCTGTTAGTTGGGTATATTTGTAGGCATTGCATTAGGTGGACATGTCTAAAGACACACATGCCACATGGGGTGTTGTATGATATAATAGGTGCCATGGGTGACCAGTATAGTGGGAATATTACCTCTGTTAACATAGATATCAAACCTTATGTACTGTTAGCATGCTATCTGCCATGTGCATGTGTGTAATGACTGTAGCTACCTGTATGTAGAAAGGATAACGAAAGCTATGGTAATGTCATTTATGTTGTATGAGTGTGGGATGCACGTATCCAGGGCTGGTACAGTTAGGTCATATCCAACCATGAGGGTGTTGTTTGCTGGTGCACAGCAACAGTCGACCGTGTTAATGCTGACAACATCTGAGGGACCCTGGTATGAGTACAACTGAGCTGGTTACAAACAATGGTATTATTGCATTGTATAACACATTATGCAGCTGTGTCTGTACATGGGTACTTTGCACAGTTGATGTAGGCCTAGGTACAGTCCACCAATTGAGGGTTATCTGGTGGTCTACCATACTATGTCATACCGTATATGGATTTGTGTTGGTAGTCTGAGGACAAGGTGGTAGATGTATATGAGGTTACAACCTAGAATGCAGCATTTGCCACTGTCACCTTTACCTGACTCATCTGTGATGCATTATGTCAGAGTAGTGGTCTTTACATGTGAGTAGCCTTTATGAATATGTGGACACCACCACCTGGAATGGCCCATACCACTGTTATGGCCCACATGTCTGGATCTGAGGTATATGGTGGTAGTGCAATTGTGCACTACAGAGCCTTCAGCCAGGTGTTCTTCACTGCACAGATGTCAGTATTCCCCATTGTAGGTTCTACATTGAACAAATGGATTACTAAAGCCACACATCTAGCACTAGTTAGCATAAGCATCCAATGCAATTGTCTTGTAGGTGTCAGGGTGTTACTTCTGGGTGTAGGACACTTGCCTTGGAATGCAGCTATATGGGTAAATGTGACCTAGGTATTATCCACATACACATGAAGCATGGATGCATGTGCTCTGTGCTGAAGGCTCGTCGTTCAGTCATGACAGCCCAGAATGATAGACACTGGACAACCTCATAATAACAGCAGGACATTGGCTCATTGTTTTGGTCTAGCAGTTGCCACTTGTACCATGACATCACTGCGAGTTGCATTAATGTGCGTGGTAGCAAATGCCTCATGTAAGGTGACAGACAGCAGTAGAAATTGTGTATATGACCAATGTGAGATATACTTAGGGTAGCAGTCCTGCTAATAATGACATCTACTAACACAGCCAGGAGAGGTCATCTTGGCACCTGCACCTCAGTACCATTACACAATGTGGCTCACACATTATGCTTGCACATGCCACTGTTCCATGTATAATGCCACTGTCCACAACCTGCTATCAATGTATGCCTTTCAGGGCAGCAAGGTGTGTGACACATGCTGTAGGTAGCATCCACCTGTGTGACCCAGGTAACCTATTGTCTGTCATGTCCACACACGCATAAATGTGTATACTTAACATATATATGTCAGTACATCATGTACATGTATGCATGGGTATCACACAGCACAGACACAGATATATCATTTACGGGCCACATACAGTTATCAGGTAGTAAACCAGTATGATGTGCATATATACTGACAGGTAAGATGTACCTAGCTGTAAATCTGTGTGTTTAAAATAGGAGTCCATTACAATGTGTTCTGTACATGTAAGTGTATGAGCATGCACACTGTGGCCTCCTGTGGTTAGAATCGGAGTTCATCCCAAACAGCCCTGTGCTACTAAGTGTATGAGCGTACCTACTGCCACCTTGTGTAATTTGAGTCAGTGCATCCAACAAGCACTTTTGTTACTATGTGTATGAGTGTGCCCAGTATAACCTTGTGTAGTTGTAGTCATAGTGCATCCCAAATGGCCCTGTGCTACTAAGTGTATGAGCATGCCCACTGTAACCTTGTATAGTGATAGTATTTGTCCATTCCACAGATGGCCATACTCCAGTTCAGGTTCCTGTTGTGCTACAACTATACCTCTCAGGCCTAACTGCAGATGATGTATCTTGTTTGTGCATACAGGTTGTAATGGACACCTACTTTAAACATACAGGTTTACAGCTATGTACTTCATGACTGTCAGTCTCCCTGTTGTCCTCAATCTTAGAAGGGCAGTCAGAGTGCCTTGGAATGTGCAATTTCTGTGGCGCGTCTCGTGACTGAGTAGTACTGTAATAGTGATCTGTAGAGAGACAGGAGTTCTGATCCCACCACTGGCAACTGTGTGCGTGTGTTTGTGTGCACGTCAGCAAATGGCTGAGTGTGTTTGTGTGCATGTGTGTGTTTCTCAAAAATGGCTGAGTGTGGTTGTGTGTGTGTATTTGTGCCTGCATCCTGTCATGACAGTGAGTTTTGCTGCATTCCAAAGAGATACCACCTTTTGCACTGGCCTTTATCCTTGTCAGCTGCTAACCCCCCCCACTGCAAGTAATCGGTCCTGTAATGTGACTCAGCTCAGAAGTGGAATCAGAGTAAGTGTAATTGTATGTGTTTTGTGGCACGTACCCCAACTGCATACCACTGTACTAGTTACCTTTACATAGGCAAGATGTGTATGCACAATACCGGCATGTGTGTGCATGTTTGTGTGTGTGACTACCCTGTAGCCAGGCATACACATGTGTAGTGTCTTTTAGCACACCATGGTAGCCATCTGTAGTGACCGGTGTCTACAAAGTATTACATAGTTAGGAATGGTAAAGAATACACAGTCAAGCACGACTACTGTTGGGTATGTTATTTTCCTGTGCCACTGTCGAGCAGTGACACAGAAGTGGTCAATGGGGAGTAAGTCCATACCCATCATTTCCCCACCCAAACTCCACAATCCCTGGGGTAGATTACATTAGCCATCATTCCCCACCTCAAACTCCACATGCAGAACAACCATCCCTTCTCTGGTGACCTGCTTAAGATTTAAATGTTATAACACAAGTGATGTCTCTGTTTTGTGTACACGTCAGTTCCTTTGGAATCCTTCTGTGTCACAAAGGGTGTTCAGATGTGTGTGTGTGTGTAGATTTATATACATATATATATATATTGAAAACAAACCCAGATAGAGATGTGAAGAAGGTGCTGATCCAAATGTAGTGAAGACAATCCAATGAAATAATCCAATTCAACGAAAAAACAAGAACAGCTTTATTTACAAAGGTAAGCGCTTTCACGGAGATGTGTTCCGCTTCTTCAGATGTACTACTAAACACTCATACATTTTCTCTTATATAGTACCATACAATTAATTAATCATTCAATAATTCAATAATTAATCCTCGTAATTGCAAAATTACAAAATTGTAAAACAGGGTTGGTAAAAACAATATCAATGCATAGTATAAAAAAGAAAAACACTTCCCAATACATATACACATAAATATGGATAGAGATAGTGAGTCTTCGGTAATTACCATATAAAAAAGCATAAATAAATTATTATAAAAGTTGTAAAATGTTATATTATATTATTGTAAAACATAAAATACAAAGCAGATAAGTTAAAGGAAACAAAGTATGATACATATGACTGAAGTGTGATTTATGGAATGTGTATATAACCTAAAAATATATGTATTGTATTTACTACTTAAGAGACCTTGCTTTAAGCATGGGCTTAAGAGAAACAGTCTCATTAAGCCCACTATCCTTGTGTGCAGCAAGTCTGAGAATCCACCTAACTTCAGCCTGTTCAGTCAGGTTAGTAATATCACCTAACCTAATATTGGTATTCTGTACATGTAGCACTTGAAATTTAAAAACATGTTCCTTGCCCTTATGAAGAGTGTGTTTGGCTAGGGCACTATATTCCTGTTGTCTGGAGAGACAATAAATGTGGTCCCTTATGCGCTCTCTAAGTGTTCTGTTCGTTTTGCCCACATAGAAACAAAAGCATGTTTCACAGTAGGCCACATATACTACATCTTTAGTATTACAGTTAGTTTGGCACCTAATTTCCCATAACCTACCAGTATCAGGATGTTTAAAGAATCTGGACTCATCTATACAACTACATTGGACACATTTACCACATTTCTTTGTCCCTAGATATGGTTGGTTATCCTGCATCCTACTATCACTTAAATCAGTATAACACAAATGCTGTTTGAGACTTTTCATGTTTCTGTACGTATATAACGGATAATTACCTACCAATTCTCTAGTCCTATTATCAACCATAAGCATATTCCAATTATTAGAAATAGCTTGTTTGACAATGTGTAAATTTGTACTATAGGGTAGTATCACATGTGGTTTAATTAGGCTACCATTATTACTAATACTTGAAACTGTCTGAGTTCTGTTAGAGTAATATGGTCTGGCTCTAGTTTCTCTAAACTTATGTACTATGGTATGAACACTATCCGCCTCTCCAACATTGTATCCTCTAGTTAGGAAGCTTCCTTTTAACTTATTCAGCTCAACATGTAGTGAGGTGTCATCACAGCAAAGCCTAGACACCCTCATAGCCTGTCCCTTGACTATGTTATTAAAGACTTTTGGATCATGCATACTAGTCCTATGCAGAAATGCAGGTCTGTAGCACGGTTTCCTGTATATCTTGGTCAAATACTCATTATTGTGTCGATAAATGGTCGTGTCAAGGTAGTTAATGCTGTTCATAGAGAACTCCAGAGTAAACTTCAGAAAGCCCCCCAAGCTATTAAGATGTTGTAAAAAATCTATGAGGAGTGTATCTGGTCCTTTCCACAGGAAAAAGATATCATCTACAGAACGTCTATAAAAGATGATACTAGAATGGTTCAACATAATCTCCCTTTCCCAGGCCACCATGACCAGATTCGCATAAGTATTAGCACAACTAGTGCCCATGGCCACACCTCTTTTCTGTCTATAGAGTTTGTCTTGAAACAGAAAGACGTTGTTATCTAAAACTTGTTCTAGTAGTAAGCAGAGTAAATCTGCCTTATCCACTGACATAAAATCTTGTTCCAACAATAGTTTCCTAACCATCCCTATGCCTTCCTCATTAGGGATGCATGTGAATAATGACTCCACATCCATGGTGGTCAATAAAATATCTGTAGTGTCAACTAAAGTAATGGTATGTACAAACAAGTCAGTTAGAAACTGTTCTGTATCTTTCAGAACATGTGTATATCTAGATAGAACCTGTTTAAATTCATTATCCAAATAAATGGAGACCGTTCTGTAAGCCAGCCTGCGCCAGAAACTATAGGTCTAAATGATGGAGAAGTAAGATTGTTATGTATTTTTGGTAAACCGTGTATCCTCGGTATTACAGGATACTCTACATAAAAATAATCAAACAATTCAGCAGTTATTAGATTCATCGTCTTACACTCAAGCAAAGTATTATAAATACTACTATGTATTGTGGCTATATATTCAGGCGAAATCAATTCATAAGATTCACTTCCTAACATTGCAAGCATGGAAAAAAAATAGAAGTCATGGTCCAACACTACCAGCGGTCCGCCTTTATCTGCTGGGCGTATGACTATACTCCTATTATTCTTAAGGCTATCAAAAGCTATTCTTTCTTGTTCACTCAAATTATTACCGGTGGTTATTACCTGACTATTAAATTCATTATATAAGTCATTTTCCACCGCTTTAAGAAATAATTCTAAATCCGGCGGTAAGTGTGGACAAAATGTGCTATTCTTTTTAAAACACATTAATCCTGAATTAGGAGCATCAGCAAACATAAATTTCAAAGTTACATTTTGTGTAAAAAGTCTCACTGCTAAAATTGCTTCACTCACATCTATTTTGCCTGATGGTATGAAATTCATACCTTTGTCCAACAGACTCAGTTCATCACGTGTTAGCTCATACTTAGAAATGTTCAATACTAAAGACCTTGATTCCAGGTCTTCTTGGAAAAATGTACCTGCTGTTGGACCGGAGGGTCCTTCCGTTTGGCTCCCCTTCCTGGATCCTGGTCCGTTGATCTTTTTCTCCCCACCCGAATAGGTAGGGGAACCACTGGAAAATTCTGGCCCTCTGCTTTATCAAGTTGTATCTTCCTTCTCACTACAGTGCTGGTACGAACCATGTTATCATCATCCTTAGCTTGTTGATCCGACATTAACTCTGCCGGTGTAAAATATATTGAAGTTGTCGGATTTGGAGATATAACTCCTTCTTTTAGCAAGCCACCTTGTACGTTGTCCTCCATAACCATTGATACACTTCGTTCTGTCTTTTCAGACCTGAACTGTTTCAGTTCCTCTTTTTCCTTTGATTGAAGATCCATCGAGCCAATGGCCTTCACTGGCTGTGAGGGCTCCTCCCTCCTAGTAATCGTAGATGTTCTCTGATTAGCTGCAGCATTTTGAGTAACAGTCACATTATCCATGGCCGTTCCATAAGTCCTCGGCCACATAAAAACATTGTTCTTAGTGAAGTCCTGTTTATCTCTATTAAGTTTTTTCTTTTTCTGTTCTAATAGAGTATGTTCATATCTTAGAACTCTATCTATTAACTCATGCATATATAGCTCAGTTGTATCAACTCCGTTCAGTTCATTCAACTTTTCCTGCTGTTCAATAATCATATTTCTCAGGCCTATCTCTAAGGGATGAAAAAAGTCTAGCAACAGCTGTGTATATGCATTGCTAGCTTTTAAATTGATCTGTTGCCACTTAATGAATAGATCTGGGTAAGTGTTCCCATAGGTGGGCATATTCAGGATCCTTAGCCCCCTAGGAACAACATTACAGTCAAGACATGCCACCAGGTGATAACGCTGACACTGGAAGCGTTTGAATTTATAAATATTATTCTCAATGTCTCATTTGATTTGTTTGATTACCTGTTCATTCGCAGGATTAATACCAGGTTCATGCTGATTGTTAAAACCTTCCGTGCACAGCAAAGGATTTAGCACTTCAGTTAGGACTCCTCGCAGCCTTCCATTAGACGTAAAGTCAGCTTGCTGAGAGCCTTGATTATTGACAGCACCTTCCATAGCACTGAAAGGAACCCCACTTAAATATCTCAAAAACAGTCCAAGTCCCAAGTAATTTACTGAAAACAAACCCAGATAGAGATGTGAAGAAGGTGCTGATCCAAATGTAGTGAAGACAATCCAATGAAATAATCCAATTCAATGAAAAAACAAGAACAGCTTTATTTACAAATGTAAGTGCTTTCACGGAGATGTGTTCTGCTTCTTCAGATGTACTACTAAACACTCATACATTTTCTCTTATATAGTACCACACAATTAATTAATCATTCAATAATTAACCCTCATAATTGCAAAATTACAAAATTGTAAAACAGGGTTGGTAAAAACAATATCAATGCATAGTATAAAAAAGAAAAACACTTCCCAATACATATACACATAAATATGGATAGAGATAGTGAGTCTTCGGTGATTACCATATAAAAAAGCATAAATAAATTATTATAAAATGTTATATTGTATTATTGTAAAACACAAAATACAAAGCAGACAAGATAAAGGAAACAAAGTATGATACATATGACTGAAGTGTGATTTATGGAATGTGTATATAACCTAAAAATATATGTATTGTATTTACTACTTAAAAGAAGGAAGATACAACTTGATAAAGCAGAGGGCCAGAATTTTCCAGTGGTTCCCCTACCTATTCGGGTGGGGAGAAAAAGATCAACGGACCAGGATCCAGGAAGGGGAGCCAAACGGAAGGACCCTCCGGTCCAACAGCAGGTACATTTTTTCCAAGAAGACCTGGAATCAAGGTCTTTAGTATTGAACATTTCTAAGTATGAGCTAACACGTGATGAACTGAGTCTGTTGGACAAAGGTATGAATTTCATACCATCAGGCAAAATAGATGTGAGTGAAGCAATTTTAGCAGTGAGACTTTTTACACAAAATGTAACTTTGAAATTTATGTTTGCTGATAATCCTAATTCAGGATTAATGTGTTTTAAAAAGAATAGCACATTTTGTCCACACTTACCACCGGATTTAGAATTATTTCTTAAAGCGGTGGAAAATGACTTGTATAATGAATTTAATAGTCAGGTAATAACCACCGGTAATAATTTGAGTGAACAAGAAAGAATAGCTTTTGATAGCCTTAAGAATAATAGGAGTATAGTCATACACCCAGCAGATAAAGGCAGACCGCTGGTAGTGTTGGACCATGACTTCTATTTTCTTTCCATGCTTGCAATGTTAGGAAGTGAATCTTATGAATTGATTTTGCCTGAATATATAGCCACAATACATAGTAGTATTTATAATACTTTGCTTGAGTGTAAGATGATGAATCTAATAACTGCTGAATTGTTTGATTATTTTTATGTAGAGTATCCTGTAATACCGAGGATACACGGTTTATCAAAAATACATAACAATCTTACTTCTCCATCATTTAGACCTATAGTTTCTGGCGCAGGCTGGCTTACAGAACGGTCTCCATTTATTTGGATAATGAATTTAAACAGGTTCTATCTAGATATACACATGTTCTGAAAGATACAGAACAGTTTCTAACTGACTTGTTTGTACATACCATTACTTTAGTTGACACTACAGATATTTTATTGACCACCATGGATGTGGAGTCATTATTCACATGCATCCCTAATGAGGAAGGCATAGGGATGGTTAGGAAACTATTGTTGGAACAAGATTTTATGTCAGTGGATAAGGCAGATTTACTCTGCTTACTACTAGAACAAGTTTTAGATAACAATGTCTTTCTGTTTCAAGACAAACTCTATAGACAGAAAAGAGGTGTGGCCATGGGCACTAGTTGTGCTAATACTTATGCAAATCTGGTCATGGTGGCCTGGGAAAGGGAGATTATGTTGAACCATTCTAGTATCATCTTTTATAGACGTTTTGTAGATGATATCTTTTTCCTGTGGAAAGGACCAGATACACTCCTCATAGATTTTTTACAACATCTTAATAGCTTGGGGGGCTTTCTGAAGTTTACTCTGGAGTCCTCGATGAACAGCATTAACTACCTTGACACGACCATTTATCGACACAATAATGAGTATTTGACCAAGATATACAGGAAACTGTGCTACAGACCTGCATTTCTGCATAGGACTAGTATGCATGATCCAAAAGTCTCTAATAACATAGTCAAGGGACAGGCTATGAGGGTGTCTAGGCTTTGCTGTGATGACACCTCACTACATGTTGAGCTGAATAAGTTAAAAGGAAGCTTCCTAACTAGAGGATACAATGTTGGAGAGGCGGATAGTGTTCATACCATAGTACATAAGTTTAGAGAAACTAGAGCCAGACCATATTACTCTAACAGAACTCAGGCAATTTCAAGTATTAGTAATAATGGTAGCCTTATTAAACCACGTGTGATACTACCCTATAGTACGAATTTACACATTGTCAAACAAGCTATTTCTAATAATTGGAATATGCTTATGGTTGATAATAGGACTAGAGAATTGGTAGGTAATTATCTGTTATATACGTACAGAAACATGAAAAGTCTCAAACAGCATTTGTGTTATACTGATTTAAGTGATAGTAGGATGCAGGATAACCAACCATATTTAGGGACAAAGAAATGTGGTAAATGTGTCCAATGTAGTTGTATAAATGAGTCCAGATTCTTTAAACATCCTGATACTGGTAGGTTATGGGAAATTAGGTGCCAAACTAACTGTAATACTAAAAATGTAGTATATGTGGCCCACTGTGAAACATGCTTTTGTTTCTATGTGGGCAAAACGAACAGAACACTTAGAGAGCGCATAAGGGACCACATTTATTGTCTCTCCAGACAACAGGAATATAGTGCCCTAGCCAAACACACTCTTCATAAGGGCAAGGAACATGTTTTTAAATTTCAAGTGCTACATGTACAGAATACTAATATTAGGTTAGGTGATATTACTAACCTGACTGAACAGGCTGAAGTTAGGTGGATTCTCAGACTTGCTGCACACAAGGATAGTGGGCTTAATGAGACTGTTTCTCTTAAGCCCATGCTTAAAGCAAGGTCTCTTAAGTAGTAAATACAATACATATATTTTTAGGTTATATACACATTCCATAAATCACACTTCAGTCATATGTATCATACTTTGTTTCCTTTATCTTGTCTGCTTTGTATTTTGTGTTTTACAATAATATAATATAACATTTTACAACTTTTATAATAATTTATTTATGCTTTTTTATATGGTAATCACCGAAGACTCACTATCTCTATCCATATTTATGTGTATATATATTGGGAAGTGTTTTTCTTTTTTATACTATGCATTCATATTGTTTTTACCAACCCTGTTTTACAATTTTGTAATTTTGCAATTACGAGGGTTAATTATTGAATTATTGAATGATTAATTAATTGTGTGGTACTATATAAGAGAAAATGTATGAGTGTTTAGTAGTACGTCTGAAGAAGCGGAACACATCTCCGTGAAAGCGCTTATGTTTGTAAATAAAGCTGTTCTTGTTTTTTCGTTGAATTGGATTATTTCATTGGATTGTCTACACTACATTTGGATCAGCACCTTCTTCACATCTCTATCTGGGTTTGTTTTCAGTAAATTACTTGGGACTTGGACTGTTTTTGAGATATATATATATATATATATATATATATATATATATATATATATATATATATATATATATGGCTATGGCTGTGTCTGTGTATATGCATATATATGTGTGTGTGTACACATCCCGTAGGTGTATATATATATATATATATATATATATATATATATATATATATATATATATATATATATATGCAGTTAGGACAGTTGTACAGATGTAGACTTGTCTTTATTGTTTCACAGAGTACAGTACATTCACGGGTACTGTACATATGTACACAAAGTGACTGTCCCATTTGTTTTCAGTACTGTGGAATACTTGTAGTAAGATGTGCATTATAGACTCCATGCACCATGTATACAACCCAGATGGCTTAGTGGTACGTCCAGTGACCTCAGTGCACATGGTCCAGAGTTCAACACCTGCAAGCCTTGTTGATACTGTCAATTAGGACTGCATAAGATACTTTTAAGCAGGTGTAAATGTGTTTTTGTGACAGTAAGCAGCGGGTACATGCAGGAAACAGACATACAACTCTTGGTACACTTGAAATGCCCTTCTTTGGCAATCCTGTTGATGTCACCCACCTACGAATAACCTCTGGGACTGCTGTAACCCAGTAATCTCCATGGCGTGTGTGTATCTGTGTGTGTGTTAAAAGCGATGCTTTTAGAGTACGCACACTCTTTGCAATTCATATACCCACCTTTGGAAATCCTGCTGTCACCCACCTAGAAATACACCTCTGGGACTGCTATAACCTAGTATTCTCCATAGCGCGTGTTGTAACTGTGCATTGCTATAGTGTGATAAACTAGTTAGGGAGGGGTTCTATTCCAAGAGAGTCCAACTGTGTGTGGCTGCCTGAGAAAGTAACAATTCCTTTTAGAGTATGCACACTCTTTACAATTCACATAACCACCTTTGGCAATCCTGCTGATGTCACCCACCTAGAAATACACCTCTGGGGCTTCTATAACCCAGTGTTCTCCGTAGTGCATGCTATAACTGCATATTGCTGTAGTGTGCTAAACTAATTAGGTAGGGGTTCTATTCCAAGAGAGGCCAACTGTGTGCGTGTCTCACAATGCTTTATAGAGTATGCACACTCTTTACAATTCACATAACCACCTTTGGCAATCCTACTGTTGTCACCCACCTAGTACTACACCTCTGGGGCTATTGTAACCCATTAATCTCTATAGCGGGTGCTGTAATTGTGTAATGCTGTAGTGTGATACACTGGTTAGGTAGGGGTTCTATTCCAAGACATGGCAAGTGTGTGTTTGACAGTCAGAACCTGTATGGAGGTGGCTGTGAGTGTCTAACCACTGAACATGTTGAGGAGTGGATTTTGTAGTTTTCCTATATGGTGTCTGTATTATATGTCACGATGTCCACCTCACGAGGAGTACAGATGTCAGTCAGCCAAGGGACTGTGTTGGCAATCCATACCCCTACATCTGGCAAAAGGCCTTGTGAACAAAGTATGCAACCCTACTATTATCCGGAATACGTTATGAACCCATGTGTCATACACAAACACACTTGCCTAGAATATCCCACTATGTTGCTAGTACCCTGCATATTGATGACGGGTAGTAGGCATGGTGTGATTACAGTGGGCTGCAAAGGGCATGACACCCTGTACAGTAGTACAATAGGCACATAATTGCAGACAATGTGCCTTCACTATGTTCCCCACTGGATGCCTGCAACATATGTGGTACCATCAAATGTGATCCACAGAGGCCATACAATGCCTTCTACAATGCCTTACACATGTGCCCTGTATGGACCGATGCCACTGACACCAGGGAATACCTGTATCATGCTATCAATGTGGGTGCAGGGTCAACCTGCTGTCTATAAGCAGATCCTGCCACACCAGGCCAGTATTGGTATATCTGAGGATAACAGTCTGGGTAAACATGTGCCAGCCAAACCAGGTACACTTGTACATGTCACTGTACATTATTGGTGGACGTGCACATCCCAGGCAATGTCCATGTCAAGGACTATCAAACACAGACATGGCATGCATTGCAAAGCTATGGCTATACACAATGGTAACCAGGATGTCAGGACAGTTCATACAATACCCATCTGTGCGGGACATTGCAGACACTACACCCCTGTACTACACTGCACACCATTGTCGGGTGGGGTGATGCCAAGGATTACCCCTCACCCAGCCTTGTACAGCCATCTTGCACAGCCAACCACTACACACCCATGAAGCAATGCATACATACATGTCAGTACTGGCACCTTGTGTCTGCATGTGGGGTATGATGCTCCCAACCACAGTCACTCCCAGTATAACTCCCATTGGCATACAGATTGATGTCAATAATGTTCACATGCCCTAGCCCACAGAACCTCCGGATATCCTCTGTGGTGCATGTAGTACCTGTGCATTACTGCAGTGTGGCAAATTAAGTAGTTAGGAAGTGTATTTTTGGGCCTGGCAATGTTTGTCAATGTGAGTCCATTAGAGACTGTGGTTGTGTTGACAATAACATCCGTTCATGTGGACAGCCATGTGTGCTGCACCTAATGTATGTCTACTATATCTCTGTTGCAGATGTCGCTCAGCCGCACACATGTATGTTCTTACAGCACACCTACATGTCAGCTTTTTTGCACATGGAGCAACTGCATGCACTTGTAATAGTAATGACTAGTCAGTCAGGGGTTTGAACCCCTGTACTGGTAGGTGTGTGACAGACGATGCTTAGGTTTTAGTCTCCAAGCCCTTCTCTGATGTACTTTACCTCTGTCTGTCCCACCCACACACTCTGGTGGATGTGGTGCTGTACACCTGCTCAGAAGCAGCTTGTGTTTTGTAAGTGATGGTCATGATCAGGTGATGGCCTCTGCACCTATTGCAGTCCTCCTCTAGCTATTTTCTGTGGAACAGCTGTGATGATGTTCCCATAGCCAATTTCATGGAAACACAGTACAATATCTAGGAACATCATGTTGGTGTTTGCCCATGACAGTCACTGTGAGTGGTACCTGGATCTGGTGTTTGGTAAACGGCATCACAGATGATATGTGGATGTTCCTCAAACAACATACACAGTGGGAAATAGCCTAAAGACAGGAGGGTGATGTGCTGACATGACTACAGCATGTAAGTGTAGCTATGCTTCATTGAGACTACTGCCTGCTTAACAAGTTGTGTGTGTTAATGGCTATTCTGCATGTTTTAAAACTGACAAGACAGTGCTCTGTTTGTGAGGGACCCCCATCTGTAGGGCCATCTGTGGACAGGTCAGTGTGTGGAACCATTTGTTTCCTGTGTTACTCACTGAATACACATCTGTGAACTGCAGGAGCATAGTGTGAGGATTGCAGTCAGTACATGGTGATAGTGATGAGTTACTGCCATCACATCCCTGAATCGACATATGTCACATGAAAGATTGGTATGACAGACACTGTCTGGGGTTCTCAGTGACATGCTAATAATGGGCCATTGTTCATAGCTGCAGTCACACGTCTTCTACACTTTGTACAGATGTCATGCAGTATATATGCACGTGATGTGCTTCCTCTGCAAATGTATACCATCTGTTGTGTTGGGTTGATGGTCATATCTATGCATGCTGTCATAAGTAATCCTGAATGCTCTTGACTATTACTAAGCCATATCTGTGATTAAACTGCAACACCATAAGCTGTATGGGTTTAGAGGTTCTGGCAGAACCTCCTGTCCCACTTCAGCAGGCCATGGCACTGGGCACCAGCACATCTGGGGCCCAGCTTTGGACCTCCACCTCTGTTGGCTCTGCACCACCTTCTGATGGAACTGCCACTGAGGATGGGGCTTGTCCCCCTGGGAGCAGGTCCAGACAGGAGCATGTCCACTGTCGTACAGTCCCAGACGTGGTGCATAGGGGGCTCAATAAAGGGTTTTAAGGCCAGATACACCAGCTCAAGGGCAGAGTGTTACATTTTACAGGGTGAGCTTGCCCCTCCTAGGCAGCCCCCAGCACTGCCACCTTTGCGGCTGTTTTGGAGCAGTGGTGGCTGCCCATGGCCAGGGACCACCGTCCCACTTTTTCCATCTGGGGGCTCATGGGCTTGTGACTGCTGAACATCCCTCCCCATCCAAGGTGTATCCCCCCACATGTGCCATATACCGACCCTGTATGCTGTCTTGTCTGTCATCCTACCCAACCTATCCTTCATGAGCATACCTACTCTCCTTCTCCCACATCTCACTCTCACCCTACGGAAACAAAAGGCCAGTCAGTTTCTAGAACATTTGCTTCATACATAGCTGTCCATTTCACACACATGTCCACTGGACACATGTAACCCTTTTAATATGCATCACAACATACTCCAGTAGTCCTCACCCCTGTCTTTCAGGCACACGATCCTGGTATGCACATAACTCCTAAAGGTTCCAGGTACACATGATGCAGACGACCCCATTGTGCACACACTACTGGTCTCTCTATGGTTACCCCATTTACCTTTTTCATGATGATGATGTTGCACACAGTACCTTGCAAGAGTACTGTTCTCACATAATGATTGGACAGGAACTGTTGTGTTAATGTAAATAAAATGCACAGAGTGATGTATTTGGCCAATGTACAAATGTTTGAGTGTATTAATGACACATGTCTGTCTGAGGGAGTCTAGATATTACATAGGATGACACCACTACATAATACAGGCATTGCTGGTGTTTCCCATTTCATTCCTTTGTAATGCTTTGTTGTCACATGGGATGTTCTTGATATATCTATGTATATGTATGTATCTATATCTGGACATAAACACTCACACATACATCTACATGATGGAATACAATTCCTATATTGTTGAATGACTGCACTGGATGATATGTTTGTGATAAGATCTGATGTCTGTATATCTGCCATGGCTTAATGATAAATCACAATAGATGTGTGTGCAGGGTCCTGGTTTCAAGCCTTGCAGAGGCCATTTATTTTGTTGCTGGGCAGAACAAGGCCGTTGGATACGGAGTGATTAAGGCATATTAAAGCAGTTGTGAGTGGGTGTGCATGGGTTTGCATGGAGCTAAGCAATGCTAACCTCCGGTTACAGTTTCTTATACTCAGCCTCTACATTGCTTCACCAGTGTAATACTCGCATACTGGGGGCCAAACAGGCTTACACCCGCTTGCAAATGCACTGCATTTGGTGTTTACATCTGACACTCTTACCCCTGGGTGGGAGTGAGGACTACAATATTACCTTGTGATGCCTATTACATCGGATTACATGCCTACAGTATCTGGAATGGCTGCCCATTAGGCAAAAGCATGCCATTCTACTGTACGGAATCCGAGGCCTGTCCAGAGTTTGATTCATATTATTGGTGTGTTCCTCTTATAATCTGCACCTGTCTGGCTAATACATGGGAATTGACACTCTTCAATACAAACAAGTAATTGGTTTTGGAACCCACATCCTTCAGCTGAGTCATGCTACTGCATACCTAATATTCTATCATCTTTCTAAGGTTGTCAGTGGAATATGTGCTTTCTGTCCCTATCAGACCTCTCATACGATTAGGGAAAAATGCCAAGTGAATCAGGGACATGTCATAACAACATCAGGGACACATTTAAATTATTGGTGCTATTAACCTGACACATTGACAGACTCAGAACATATGAATTCATACACATTTTCTGAGGTAAATGATGTTTATAACTCTTAATTGTTGTCATTATTCATTACGTGTAATTCACCACCTTTCCTCCAAAGGTCACTAGTTTTAGGAGGGATTAAGTGGGACAGAGTTAGAAATTGAGTCAAAATCAGGGACGTCCCTGGAAATTGGGGACAGTTCAGAGGTATGGTCCTGATTTGTTCCCCCAATGGTTTATGTTCTGTCCAGTGGATTTGCTCTTAGGTGTTGAGAAGTATGGGTGTCAGCTATGCCCATTTTGAAATATTACTTACATCCCCGGGGCGGTCTTAATATGACTGCGTCAGCCAACACCTGCATGCCTAGGCCCATAATCGCATACCCATAGTTCCACCACCTGCCACTCCACTACAGCACTCATCCTTACTGTGGGTGCAGGTGGAGTATAAGCACACCACTACACACAGCCCACTCTCCCCGTGTCGGGACACATGCCGTATGCTGTGTTGACTCTTGGGTTATCAGGCTTGCACAACCTACTGATCCGTGTACATCTACAGCCTGGTTTGATGAATCATTATTGGGACTGCCGCCGATGACCATTCATTTTTGGTGTCCCACAAGGGACATCAATGTCTCTGTTTCAAGATTAGACCTGGCAGGTCTCTCCCACTGGTAGTATCCTGACGGTGGTCTGGGAAGCAGTGGTGTGTTTGCTTTTATTGTGTGTCTGTATGTCTCACCAGCCTAGCTGGGGGGGTGAGTTGACGCTACATGTTACAAGTTTGTTTATTGGACCCCTCACCCCCATATGCATGGCCTGTGAACATATGTAACTTGTAACTGCATATCATATCCTGGCTATATACATGTGTATATTTACAGTCACATATATATATATATATATATATATATATATATATATATATATATATATATATATATATATATATATATATATATATATATATACATTACTATATACAGATATATCTGTATATGTATGCATACATGTATATATTTATATATTGCTGTCTATATATATATATATATATATATATATATATATATATATATATGTCTAACAACATATGGGTCTATGGGTGTCTGCATATGTATATATTTATATGTGGGTAATATAGGTATTCTGTCTCTGTATGTATACATTTGTACTACAGAGAGGGAGAGGCTTATCTCTATGTCGCTATGGGTAGATATACACACACATACCTCTATATATATACATTTACATATGGTTATTCCATTCCTTGTCATATAGATTACACTTTGCTGCAGTAGGACTCGTAGTGGGTGTGACTGCTCATTGGGCGACGCCACTGCCCAATGAACACATTTGCTTACATCCTTAGGGCTGTCCATATAGGCCCACATCAGCCAACACCTGCACACCTAGACCCATAAGTAGCTACCCATAATTCCCCCCCACACCTCCTCTACAGCACCCATCCTTAATCTGGGTCCTGGTCGGTTCTGGACACACCACTACACACTGCCCACTATCCACTTCACGGGACCCATTTCATACAATTGTCTCGACCCATTGGTCATCAGGCTTTCCCTCCCTTGTATTCTGAGAATGTATACACCCCAGCCAGAATGCTCAGTTTATCACCTTCTTTTGGTCTTGCCAATTTTTGGGGTGTCCCACAAGGGATGCTCCTGATTCTGTACCAAGATTAGAATTCACAGGTACACTGTGTACCCCCCCCCCCCGGTTGTATCCTGAGTGTGGTCTGGGGAGCAGTGGACTCTTTACATTGTTTGTGTGTATGCTTCCCGTGTCCAGCTGGGGGGGGGGTGTGAAAGATCATGCTATGTGTTTCATGTTTCTTGCTTGGCCCCTCACTTCCATTGGCATAGCCTGTGAACATATGTCATTCTTGTGTGCTGTTTCCTATCATAGCTGTATATCTGTGTATATCTACGCACACACACACACACACACACACACACACACACACACACACACACACACACACACACACACACACACATATATATATATATATATATATATATATGTCTGCAACTATATCTATATATATATATATATATGTATGTATATATATATGTATATATATATATATGTATAAATATATATATATATATATATATATATATATATATATATATATATATATATATATATATATATATATATATTTATATCTATCTCTCTCTCTCTCTCTCTCTATATATATATATATATATATATATATATATATATATATATATATATATATATATATATATATATATATATATATGTGTGTGTCTGTGTGTGTCTGTAAAGCAATGCATACCCCGCGCAAACATACTTACACATGCTTACTGGTGTTTATATTTGCTTAAACCTGCTTACTAGTGCCTTATTCATTATGACACTGACACTTCGCTCCAGTTAACTTTTAATTGTTATTTTGCAGGTTATACAGTGGACAGATGTTGCAATATGTTCATGTACAGATTACCGATGGTAAATGGTATGTGATGCAGTGGGATTCGGAACGGGAATGTCTGTTCATTAGGTGGTTGCTCTAACCAATACACTATTGCTGTGCTGCTTCATTTGCATATATACCCATATACCCATGGCTCCTGGTTCCCCAAACACCCACCCCAACGCTTCCCTAACACTGCAGTCATCCATTCTCCAGTTGGATTTGCGGTGTATCCACACCACTATACATTGGCCACTCCCTACTCCTATAGACCCATCCCTTTAGTTGACTCACCCCACATATCCTCAGAACTCCCTAACTTTTAGTCCACAAACATTGGTGACATGAGCGACCAAAAGGACACTATTCACAATTTTTGGGTTGTCCCACGCATGTGTTTATGCCAAGATTAGACTTACTTCCGTCAACATGACACTAAAATGAATTTAATAAGTATGACTATGTGGTAATGCACACATTACACATGTGAGCCTAATTATGTACATGTTCGGCATATTTCTTTAACAAATAAACCGGTTTAGTAATAGGCATTGCCGTAGCATGCAGATCACAGAAATTATTCCATGTGTGGGAAAGTCCTCACATTTGATTTTTTTCAGCACAGCACTGACTTTGGACATTGTACACACGTTTGTGTTTTGGCAGTTTCGTCCCTTCCCTGTTATGCACAACCTATTATTCTATCTACTGTCGAGGTTTGTAAGGGCACATTCATGTTATTTATGTCTGCAAATGGAATGTATGTGTTACAGAGAATGTACTTCTAGATATTGATGTCTGCATGTGTGTATGCATATATACTTTTAACAAACTCGCTGACCTCCACGGAGCGGTCCAATTAGAACCAGCCCATCCAACCCTGGCAAGTCTAGCTCCATAATTTCATACCCATAGTTCCTCCACTCCACCCCACTCCATCCCACCCAAGTTCAACATACACGGATACCATCCATTGTCCAGTTGTTATCGCAGTCATGACATACCTCCACACATTGTCCTCTCCCGAGCGTTAGGGGACCTACACGTATTTTGTCCCAACCCATGTATTCTCAGGTTCTCCCACCATTTAGCCCTTGAACATACCTGCCCTTGCTTGTGTAATGGTTGGATGGCAAAATAACCTATCAATTTTTGGGTAGTCTCACCAGGGATTACCCTCTGTGTGTAAAGTAGACTTAGCCAATCAACAATGTTACTCCCACTGGTAATATCCTGCCTGTGGTGTGAGTAACAGTGCTTTGCTCACTCCTGCCCAGCCTGATATGACATATGCTGACAGCGCTATATAATACTGGGGTTGCTGTTGATTCCCTTCTCATTCCTTTTGTATGCTTTATTGTTACATCATTCCTTCTTCATATATATATATATATATATATATATATATATATATATATATATATATGTGTGTGTGTGTGTGTGTGTGTGTGTGTGTGTGTGTGTGTATATATATATATATATATATATATATATATATATATATATATGTGTGTGTGTGTATATATATATATATATATATATATATATATATATATATATATATATAGATAGATATACTATATCTGTACATACTTATATACATTTCCTATGCTGGGCACTGCTTAGTCCCGCGCAAGTGCACTCAGACTTGCTTACTGGTACTTATATATGATTACTGCTGCTTATTTGTGCTTACACCTGCTTACTAGTGCCTTATTCATTATGACAGTGCCACTTTGCTTGAATGATATTTAAGTTAAATATCTCATGCGATACTCTTATGTCGGTTTTACAGCAAAATGACATTCATTCCATATGGAAAATTATATGTGCTATTGTTGGGCTCGAACCGTGAATGCCTGTTTGTTAGGCAGATGCTCTAAACACTACACTATTGACATTTACATTGATTCTGCATGTTTTTCTCTGTTTGACTGAATCTGATGTGTAAGCTACGCTCGGCAGAGGGCAGCAACATGCAAACATGCTATGCTTTGCTTACACCTTCAATATTGCAGCAATTCAAATGTATAATAGGGATACGGGGAATCTAATTGTGAAAGTTCTAGGGACAGGGCTCAACATTCCACTACGTGCGTGTGTGTTTACTACTTCAATTTTATTTCACTGTTCACGGACACTCTTGTATGCTTAGCATACATTTCTGTATCAATGGACACTGAATTGCTGACTTTCTATTAGAGGTGGGCTCTACTAGTAGGCATAGTAGGTTTTTCAACTGTTGGGGCATGTTTATGCCTCTATAGAGCACTTGTACATGCCCCCTGCACTCGCACACGTTTCGTTTGCACGTCGAGGGTGAGGTGGCGTGCCCTCATACATATTCATATGGCACTGCTGCGCCATCTGCAGTGAGGATGCTCGGTGCAAGGCTAAAACCTTCCTTACGCTGAGCGCCTTGAATCCCGGGAAAGGTCTGTATTAAAAGTTACTGCACACAGTAAAAACACACAGAACACCAAACCAAGAACTGTATACTGTGCTGGAAGCAGCACACTGACCACGATGGAAGAAACTTTGTATTTATTAAGTGCTTTCGTTGGTAATAAACCTCTGACTTCTTTAGAATAAGCAGCCATCACATAAATACTTTTAAAAATCACATGGTTTAACATGTAAATGCTTACATCAACCTTAGTCTATACATTTAAAATTACACTTTCATAAAAAGTCATAGGCTTGTTGAATAACAACAGCAGTACACCCAAACCAACTTATGTTAACCTAAATTTGTTAATTTCTCCTTGTTGTTCTTAAAAAATGTAAACTATTTTTTCAAAAATTTATATATATATATATATATATATATATATATATATATATATATATATATATGTGTGTGTGTGTGTGTGTGTGTGAACATGTATACGTATGTAATAGTGAATAATAAATCAGAGATGTAATAAAAACCAAACTACTATTACAATACCCATATTTTGTATATTTTATATATGAAACTCTGCTTTCAGTTTTAGGTAACTGGAAATAGATATCATATCATTGAGCCCAGGTGTTCTTGTGGCATCACATCTTAGTTGCCACATTAATTCTCTGAATTCAAGATAAACCTCAGTATGTCCACCCCTTCCATGGTTGCAAACTTGTCCAATACCACTAAATCGAAACTGATGGTTAGGGTTTTCCATAATGTGTTTACAAAGAGCATTATTAAGATTACCCTTCCTTACATCATACATATGTTGATAAATACACTTATAAAAGCTATTGATAGTTTTACCAATATAAAAATGTTTACATTGTTGACAAATAGCTACATATACTAAACATTTACTATGACAATTCATCCTCTGTCTTAAAAAAACTTTTCCGTAACCCAAAATGTCCACAACTTTATTTTCTAATATAAGTGGGCACTGAGGACAGTGTCCACATTTCTTCATATATCCTTTGTGTTCATTAGAAAAAGATCTCACTAACAAATTCTTAATACTGGGTTCCTTTTTATACACAATTATTTGTCTATTACCAAGTTTCGTGACATAATCACTATTACTACTAAAAATAGCCCAGTTATTCATTATTACCTCTTTGATATCATAAAACAAAGAATTGCACGGTAGTACTAATGCACTGTTATATAGCTTAGTTTCAAAGTCTTCGCTGACCATTGCATCTCCTGTTGATCTAGTTGAATTATATGGGACACCTAGCAATGGAAAAACATGCCCTTCAAATTTTTTCCTGATGACCTCGTTCAAAATAGGCTCAATAAATGTATTTGGATACTCTCTCCTACCAAGCATGATTTTCAGCATCTCATCTTCTTTTAAGTACATCTTGAAATCACTAACATTGGCCCTTTACTAGTGATCTTTTTTGGTTTATAGGGTGACAACTATCGAAATGTGATAGGGCATCGGAGTAGGATGGTTTCCTGTATAGATTAGATACAAATGTCCAATTGACTCTATCTATGTGCATTGATATATCCAGAAAATGTATCACCTCTAAGTTTGACTCCATGGTAAATCTAAGGAAATTAGTACTAGAATTAAAAAAAACAAAAAATTCCCTTAGTAATTTCTGCGAGCCTTCCCAAAAAATAAGAACGTCATCCAGGTAACGGCTGTAAAATTTGACATATTTAAACAATTCAGATTTAAACACCACTGAAACTTCTCATTGGGCAAGAACTATGTTAGCGAATAAGGGGGTGCAGACCACCCCCATGGCGACCCTGGTCTTCTGTCTAAATAATTGATTCTCAAACAATATAAAGTTATTTTGAGAACAATTTCCATTAATGTTTTAAACATAAGAATTCTACCATGACCATGTGTAGTGTTGGCACATAAAAAATCATAGAACATTAAAGTACCTTGCTCATGGGGGATCAATTGTAACCAGCATTAAATTATCTGAAAACCATTCTCTATTGATTTTTTGAGACAATCCCAATAATCCTTTAGAATATGTATATAGTTATCCAAACAAGATTTTAAGTGAAAATCAATAAATTTAGCCAATGTAAAAGTTTTAGAAGTCTTGGCATCAACTATCGGTCTTGGGGGGGGGGGTCCACTATACATTTGGGAATTTGTGGTATTCCAAAAATGGTTAGAATACATGGATTAGCTTGCCTCAAAAACTGAAATTCACAAACTGTAATTTGGTTGTCTATGACCAGGTAGTTCAAAATAATATCTATATTTCTATATGCTATATTTAATTCATTGAGGGAAACCTCCTCAGATAATTTAATACTAATATAATTATTAATTTAAGATTAACATGAAAAAGATGAAATTAACAAACTATTCCACAAACCCAAAATATCTGCATAAAATAGCTTCTAGGACCAAAATGGTTATAAAATCAAATCATATCAAGAAACTATACAGTAAGGACAAAAAAAAAAAGAACGTCACTGTCATTAAATATATAGTTATAAAGTCCAGTTCATATTTCAAAAAGATTAATAAAGATAAACCCACTATGGACTCACAAGAAATAATAAAAGCATTTATTAATAAACATGTTAAAAATGGAATAACTGAGCAACATTTGGAAATAATCAATAAATTTATATCTTTGTCTGAGCTCACCAATCAAATAACTAAATTAAAACCTAATAAAGCACCAGGCAATGATGGAATAATACCCAAACTTTATAAATTAATGTCTAAATTGCTTTAAATAATCTTCTTAGTGCATTTCAGTTAGCTAAAGATTTAAAGATAGTTCCTCCTTCACGGAAGTACACTCTTAGTTCCTCCTTCACGGAAATACACTCTTATTTTCCCAATCATAAAAAGTGACAAGGATCCTTTAGAATGTGTACCATATAGACTGATATCATTGTTAAATGTCAATTATAAATTATTTATGTCTATTATTGCAAACAGACTTCAACAATTTTTACCATACCTAATTAATAATGATCACACAGGTTTCATAAAAATAGGAATACTTATGATAATGTCAAAAGAATTCTGTCCATTATTGATTATACTAATAATATAAAGCAATATATAACTTTAGTAAGTTTAGATATAAATTCTGCCTTTGACAAGTTGGGATTACCCTTTTTTAGTATTGCAAGAATATAATTTTCCTATGGACATGGCTCGGTAAATCATTTGCCTATATAAAAATTGGTTCTTATTTATCACAGCCAATCCCTATTACCAAAGGTATGAAACAAGGCTGCCCCCATAGCCATTATTGTTCACCTTAATAATGGAACCTTTTGCAAACTACATTAGAACTAACCCTGAAATTAAAGGAATTCAATGTGGACATAATTTAAATTCAAAAATACTTTTATTTGCAGATGATATTTTGCTAACCTTACAAGATAATTCAGTTTCTCTTAATATTTTTTAAAGCTGTCAATAAATTCCAGTCCATATCCAGTTTAAGATTCAATGAAAATAAGACAAAAAGTTTGTGTACCAATCCCAATGAAACATCTATTTCTGAAGCATTTTCCAAATATTTAGCTATTGATAATAAAATAAAATATTTAGGAATTACATTAACTAAAACATTAAAGACATCATTAATATAAACTATAGAGAAGCTATTGAGAGGATTAAGAATCTCATAATTAAATGGAATAATTTTTTATTTACAATAGATGAGAGATATCTAATTATAAAAATGATACTTTTTCCCAAATTATTATATATAATTCAGTCTTTAGCCATCCCCATTCCTAAACAATATTCAAAAGATGTTAATACTTTAATACTTAAATTTCTTTGGCATCCTAATAGACCTAGAATAGCACTCAACCATCATCTGTGTAGTTGATCCAGGGGTGGAATAACTTTGCCTGATGTAGAGTTATACTCTACACCTGCTATTATTAAAACAATTAATTTGTGGACAGATAAAAACTATTATGCTAAATGGAAAGATATTCATGAATATATACTAATGATGAATAATCAATCAAAATTCAATTGCTACAACAAAATTTATAATAGCTTTCTCTGGCTATTAAAAAATCATATACTTGCATATCAAAAACTCTCAATAAATTCAACCTATATAGCTATGACACTCTCCAGTTTCAAAAATGTAGTGTATAAGGCATCTGAAAATGTTACCTGGATATTCTCAATCTTTCCAATGGCATATGCACAAAATAATATTATTACATTTAATACATTCTCAATGAGTAAATTTAAAGAAAAACAATTAATGTTTTGGTTTCAATTAATGGACAAAAATAAAGTGCACTTGCTAGATTATATTCTAAAGAAATTCAATCTACATACTGAAATGTGGCTTGACATACAAAATTGTAGATATGCTATAGAAAAGAAATTATCATTGATGAAAAATTCAGTTAAAAAGGAAATTCCAAAATTAATACAATATTTGATATCAATTCATCAAAATGTTCCAGAAAAAGGTTATCTTTCCAAAATGTATAAAATTGTTAAAAATAATGTGGAATTTTGTGATGATAACTATTGGAGATATTTTGTAACTATTAATAATCACCCAAATGAAACTTTGAAAAAATGTTACTTTTGTCCTCTGTACAAACTTCTACTTCTTTAAGGTGGAAATTATTCTCTTGGAAATTTCTACATAAAGTATTTATCACTTCTCGCAAAATACAATTGATGTTTAAAAAAAAAACCTCAGTGTTGGAGATGTGCTTCAAACACCATGGCTGATTGGCAACACATGTTTTAAGAATGCAATATAATTAAACCTTTTTGGTGTAATGTTAATTCCTTTTTACAGGCTCTTTTTATTGATAATTTTAATTTAAGTAAATCTGTAATTCAGTTTAATGCTCCTATACCCAGTTGTGTTAAAAAAGTTGATTACTCTCTTCTTTGGACCCTCCTCACAATTGCAAGGAAAGTAATGACAAAAAAATTGGAAGACCACTACCACTCCAATCATGGAAGAATTTTATAATATTGCCTCTGATACTTGTCACATGGAGATCTTAACAATTAAAGAAAGAGCTACTAAAATAACATCTTCGGTAAATTCATGGATGAAATTAAACAGACTATTGGACAAATATACACTACATCTGCTATGTCATAAATGGACTGTTAATGACACAGTTTATTTTGTTTATGTATTATAGACACCATGTAAATAGTTGTTTATTTATATGGTTTATTGTTTTATTGTTTGTTGATGATTCTTAATATGTAATTTCTATCTATAGATTAATATGACAATTGATTATTTTCATTTTGATTTAATAAAAATAATTGGAAAAAAGATGGATATATTAAATCCTCTGATGGAGTATGGCAACATCCAGATGGCTGACTAGTGAAGCCTGCCTCCTTGCTGCATTACCTGGTAAGGGCATATCTTTTACTAGCCCATGCAGGTAAGACAGCTTTAGTTAGTCAAATGAACTGAAGTTGGTATACCACTCATGGCTCCTCTTTGATACTTCAGTATGTCAATAGTTGTGCGATTGCTTAGAATACAATGTCAGCAAAAAAAAATGCAAATATTAAGGCTGAATGCTTACCACCACTTTGGGGACCTTTTGTTAATGTACTTTGGACTTTGTCTAGATGACTAAAGTACATAATTTACAATATGTTTTAGTAGTGATTTGTATCTGCATAGGTAAAAGCTCACCCATGTCACAAAGCAGATTCTGTAAATTTGGTGTACCTTGTACTATCAACAGTGACCAGGCAACTCATTTTAATTCCCTGACCACGGAACTATGGAATTTTTCTTTTTAAGTTGAGTCTTCACTGTCCCAACCATCTGCAATCATTTAGACTAGTATTGAGACCCTATGAGATATTAATGGGAAGATCTACAGCCCTTCCAGCTGCTCCCCTTGTGTCAAATGAAAAGATAACTCTAATGGATAATAAAAAACAATAATTTCTTATAACAGTATCTCTTCCTTCACCACCTGACCAGCCCTGTCACCAACTGCAGCCAGGTGACTGGGTTTATGTGAAAATTTTCCAAAAAAAAAGAACTGTTAGAGCCTGAGGTAAAAGGCCCTTTACCTTGACCTGACTGCGGTCCACTGTGCAAGACAACCAACCTGAATTCACTCATCCCACTGTAGGAAGACCTGTCGTGTGCCCCTGACAAATCATTATTGCTGGTGAAAGAAGATCAAAGTGTGAAGGATGACTCATCTGCCCAGTGAAATGTATAAGGAAATAATTCAACTAAAACAGCACCTCAAGATGAATCCCATGTCATCAGGTATTTTTGCTCTGTTTTTGCTGCTGTTTTCTTTAATAACTTGGTCAAGAGAAAATCGTTTCCTGTTGGTTCTTCGACAGTACACTGTGGACACTAATTTAACCTGGTGTAATCTGACTAATTTTTAAAGGTTGTGTCTCTTCAACTTGCCACCACAAATTGTGGACACACATGTTATGACAGAAATGGGACTGTGCCAGCAGGAATCAGCAAATACAATGACACTAGACATGAAAGTGTGTTGAATTCTTTGCAGTTAAGATGCTATGACTGGGGGTGTGGCATGGGCATGATGGAAAATTGTTACTACATTTGTGGTGATCATGCCTACTCCTGGTTACCTACAAACTGGTCAGGGTATTGTTTTGTGGGTTATATTACTCCTGCTATTCAATATTTAGAGAACCCTCCAGCAGGTAGACTGAGAAATAAGCAGGCAATCCACTGGGTGTAGCAAGTATTTTCAGTTAACTGCTGGGTATGGAGTGCAAAGGACAATGCTTGAAATCACCAAATGTAATCAAATTCTTCATGAGGTAGCTAACCATATCACATCACAATGACAAATTGAAAAATGACTGCAATATGAATTGATTGGTACTCAATGTAATGTCTGCTACAAAAGGTGAGGGGTCATGTGCCCTCATAAAAATCATTATTGTTCTTATATTACTGACTACCATAATGAACAAGAAAAATTGGCCAGTTTCATGGAGCAGAGGGCCAAATATTTGGATAGTATTTCTAAATAATGGACACTTTTCGGATGGTTGGGCAGTGTACTTGGCAACCTAGAAACTAGTATATTACAAGGTATAAAAATTGGCATTATTCTTGCAATTGTTTTAATATTTTCTGTTTTAAAGGCTGTAATCACAAAGTCCTTGATCGCACCTGCACATGAAATGCCACTTGCACCTGATGATGAACTTAAGATGAATAAAAAAGTCAGTCACTACAGATGAAGTGTATTTTATTAAATTAAGGAAAATCAAAATATAATTGTGTATTTTATGACGCTAGTAGTGTCAAAGGGGGGGAGTCTGTTAGAGAAAAAAACATCTCTCATGATTATTCTACACAAAATGCATATTAACTTACAATTTCTTCACAAATATGTTTGAATTATTTAATATTTGTTCATGTTAAAAAATGATATGTAGTATACATGCTTAGTAATGAAAACCACAAATACTTATTGTAGTTCTACTTGTTTCACAATTGCATTCTAATATTAAGCTGTAAAGTGTATTAACAGATGACTGAAGGTAAACAACGTGCTGAAAGGGTTAAGGGATGTATTATGGTCTACAGAGTCTGGAAAGCCCAGGAAGGGAGGAAAGTACACAATGTGAAAGAGATTTTGTTTTGTGTTAGCTCTGACCTTCCCAGGCTGGGATGGGTAGTTACAAGGAATGTTGGGGAGTTAGAATGTTACTAGTACTGAAATATACAAGGTCAGAAAACAAGACTGATTACCAAGCCAGATGGCTTGTGTTTTTCTAAAACATTATTGTTACTAAAAGCACAATTGTTGAGTGTTCACATGCAGCACTAAGCGGAAGCACAAGGGTCTGCAGAGACCCTATTTGTCAACGTCAGTATTCTGCATGCATGATACTGGTAAGAAAAGGAAATAAAAACTGTGTATTTTTGCTGCTTGGTGAGACTGATTTTTAGACTGTGAAGGTAGTCTCCCAGTGCTGATGTATATGGATTTAAATTAAAAAAATGTTTTGCACATCCTGAAGAGTTATTCTTGACTCAAGACTAAAAGCTAATTAATGTTATTTATGTATATTTGAAACTGCACTTTAACACACTAGAGCTGATAACATCCTTGATCTGGTCTTCTGAAACATGGCAGAATGTTGTACACTCTCCCACTCCATTGTAATGTCCTTGCTGGTCAGATCAGACCATAAAGCTGTCTACTTTGAAATAAAAATGAAAAAGGGACCTCAGCTGACTCGGGAAGTTTTGGGAATTATTCTAGGGCAAGCTTCTTACTATTAAGTGACACACTCTAGCAAAATTTCAAGCTTCCACAAACTCTGAGAACAATGCTGCCTATGAGGAATTGTTCACAAAAAGCCTTTACAATCATGTAAATGGCTACGTAGAGACAGCTACACCTACGCGAAATAAACACAGGACAAACTTAAAAAAACAAGCCACCCAGGTAGAATCCAAAAATCAATATGCTGTATAACAAAAGGAAAATAATCATGGCAAAATTAGGAACTACAATGACCAGCAAGGTAAAAACTCCCTCATCAATTTAAACAAGCAACTCAGGAAGATAATCAAGTCAACAAAAGCCACATTTCAGATAAAAATAGCCTCTCAGGCCAAGATAAATCACAATGCAATGCATCTTCAGCTATGTCCACAACCTCAAAGACAATACATAACAATATGCTGAATTAATTTAAATGAAGCCACCTATTCTGAGCTAGAAGATATAGAAAATCTACTTGCTGACAAATTTAGCACCAACTTTACCCTCAAGACACCCCTCAGGAAATATCCTCAATCATAACTCTTACAACTATCACCACAGATCAGGTCCTCAATGCATTTAACAAGGCGAAGAATATTGCATTGATGTCCCTGATAAATCCCAGTGTGTGTGTGTGTGTGTGTGTGTGTGTGTGTGTGTGTGTGTGTGTGTGTGTGTGTGTGTGTCTTTCGGCTTTTCCTGGTTAGGGGGCGGCACAGCGGAACTCCGGTCTGCTAATGATTGGCAGTTGATTTTTACATACCGGCTTGCCAGGCCTGATGCACAACCTTCAACGAAGGTACGCCCATTCACGCATGTCTCCACGCAGAAGACGCTCTAGCTGAGAATCGAACCAGACAGCGTCTTACTGTGAGGCGACAATGCTACCGCAGCACCACCACCGCGGGTTGCCTCCTTAATAGCATGAAACATGACCTATTAGGGCCACTAAAATCACTATTTAAATATATTGTCCAGATCAGCTTCATACCAAGTGAATGGAGGAGCACAACTAGTACCCCACTGTATGACAGCAAGCCATCTATGGACTAGGATAACCACAGACCCACTAGTCTGACTAGTTACATATACAAAGCCATTTAAGAATTATCATGGAAACCTTAAGACAATGGATCCAACCCAGTATGGTTCTGTCAAGGGCAGGTCATGAATGCTCAACCTGGCAGACTTCTTCAAGAAGGTCACTGAAGCAATGCATGAGGGCAAAATGGAGCATACTGCCTACCTTGACTTGGCCAAAGCATTAGACAGAATATCCCACTTGGGCATTTTATACAGACTCATGAAATTAGGTATGAACCCTTATGTCACCTGCTAGATAACCAGTTGGCTCAAATGTAGGACCCACTGAGTTAGGATAGGGGATGACTTTCTCTACAAAAAAGGCCAGCCACTTAGCAGGGTTCCATAAGGCTCAGTAGTGGGGCTGCTCCATTTGCCATCTACTTCACTGTAGTCAAGGCCAACATCAAGGGCCTCTGACTGATGAAATCTATAGAGGATTGCAAACTAGGTGCAGTCAAAGAATCCTCAATGACACAAATACCTTCTACGAAGACCTGACACAGACCACTTGCTGGTGCCAGAGCCATGGTTTAAAACTCAATGACAAGAAAGGCATAATAATATCCTTTGGGAAGATGGCTATCCCTGGAAATTCCCACATTAATGGTACACTACTAAGAATAAACACAGAGGTCAGGGATTTAGGAATTAATGTAATCAGTAACCTCGCCTTTGACCATCATGTATCTACAGTAGTAAATAAATCATTCTATGTTGTGGAACTTATAAGTTTGGGTTTAGCATCTAATCTAAGGATGTTATTGTTCCACTGTATTCAATCTCATCAGTTCAATCCTTGAGTATAATGCCCCCTTCAGTATGTGTCTGACCAGGTATATGCAACTTTTGGAGCATCCACAGGGGTTCCTCACAGAAAGAATACAGGATGTAAACTGCATGTCCTACACGGTCCACCTCAAAGCCTTATCCCTGTAGTTGGTCTCCTGCAGACTTTTGAGAAGTGGCCTATGCCTGGCCTACAAAGCATACTTTGATCCCACTATGATTGACCTGTTGCACATCTGTAAAACAAATTGCATCAATTACCTTTAATAGGGACCTAAACCTCATTTGCATCACAAATTGGACATATTGGAGAAAATTATGTGTCTTGAGAGACTACCCTTTCTCAGAAGCAGGTTTCCCATCTATGTGAATCAAGAGTTCTTCCCTAACCCAGTTCAAGTGTAACTTGAACCAACAGGTGGGGAATTGGAAATGGAAATGTATGTAATCCTGGTCTGGCACCTGCGTGTTTTTAGAGACAGGCGGCCTGTAAATGATTGAGCATCCATAGGCAAATCTACATAAACCCCATGTTATGTCTAATTTAGTATAATTATTTAAAGTGTATTTTTGTATTATTTTTAAAGACTGTAAAATTATTATTATTAAAATGTTTTGTAATACTTTGGAGATTTTCTCCCCAGGCCTTCACTGAAAATGGGCTCCTGCCCAGTCAGACTTTCCCAGTAATCAAATGTCAATAAATAAATAAATAAATAAAAATAATTAAATTAACTAAAATAACCTAGGGTATCATAACTTTACAAATTCATTTGTGAAATATAGCTAGACTTAAAATGACACCTGTGGTTCTTAGCCTAGTAATCTCCTATGAACCAAAGAAAAAGAATTAAGCCAAACTCTCAATGCCCCCAGCTTATTTCATCATCATCATCATCATCATCATCTTTCGGCCTTTCCCATTAGGGGTCGCCACAATGGATCATCTCTTTCCATTTCTTCCTATCCTCTGCATCTTGCACTGTCACACCAACCACCTGCATGTCCTCTCTCACCACGTCCATAAACTTTATCTTAGGCCTTCCTCTTTTCCTCTTACCTGGCAGCTCCATCCTTAGCATCTTTTTCCCAATATACCCATCATCCCTCCTCAGCACATGTCCAAACCAACGCAATTTAATCTCTCTTGCTTTGTCTCCAAACTGTCCAACATGAGCTGACCCTCTAATATACTGATTCCTAATCCTATCCATCCTAGTCACACTGAGTGCAAATCTTAACATCTTTAACTCTGCCACATCCAGCTCTGACTCCTGCCTTTTTGTCAATGCCACTGTTTCCAACCCATATAGCATAGCTGGTCTCACTACCTTCTTGTAGACCTTTCCTTTCACTCTTACTGGTACCCGTCTGTCACAAATCACTCCTGACACTCTTCTCCACCCATTCCACCCTGCCTGTACTCTCTTCTTCACTTCTCTTCCACATTCACCATTAGTCTGAACTGTTGATCCCAAGTACTTAAACTAGTCCACCTTTATCAACTCTACTCCCTGCATCCTCACCATTCCTCTACCCTCCCTCTCATTTACACACATATATTCTGTCTTAGCCCTGCTGACCTTCATTCCTCTGCTCTCTAGAGCATATCTCCACCTCTCCAGAGTCTCCTCAACCTGATTCCTACTCTCACTACAGATCACAATGTCATCTGCAAACATCATAGCCCACGGGGCCTCCTGTCTGATCTCATCTGTCAACCTGCCCATCACCACTGCAAATAAGAAAGGACTCAGAGCTGATCCTTGATGTAATCCCACCTCCACCTTAAACGGATATGTCACTCCCACTGCAGTCCTCACCACTGTCACACTACCCTCGTACATATCCTGTGCCACTCTTATATACTTCTCTGCCACTCCCAACTTCCTCATACAATACCACAACTCTTCTCTAGGCAACCTGTCATATGCTTTCTCCAAGTCTACAAAGACACAATGCAACTCCTTCTGACCTTCTCTGTATTTCTCCAATAACACTGTCAGTGCAAACACTGCATCTGTAGTGCTCTTTCCTGGCATGAAACCATACTGCTGATCACTAATCATCACCTCCCTTCTTAACCTAGCTTCGACTACTCTTTCCCATAACTTCAAGCTGTGACTGATCAATTTTATCCCTCTGTAGTTACTGCAGCTCTGCACATCACCCTTATTCTTAAAGATAGGTACCAAAACACTTTTTCTCCACTCCTCAGGCATCCTCTGACTTTCCAAAATTTCATTAAACAATCTAGTTAAAAATTCCACTGCCATTTCTCCTAAGCATCTCCATGCTTCCATTGGGATGTCATCTGAGCCAACAGCCTTTCCATTCTTCATCCTCTTCATAGCTGTCCTTACTTCCTCCTTGCTAATCTGTTTAACTTCCTGATTCACTATCCCCACATCATCCAACCTTCTCTCTCTCTCATTCTCTTCATTCATCAGCCTCTCAAAATGGTCTTTCCATCTACTCAACACACTCCTCTCTTGTGAGTACCTTTCCCTCACTATCCTTTATCACCCTTACTTGCTGCACATCTTTCTTATGCTAATATAATACAAACACCATTCCTGACGGACATTTTCTTTTTTATTTCTTTTTTCTTTTATTTTTAATTTTTTCAAGAAAGATGGACTGCCCACAAAGTGACTGAAAACAAACAAAAGTACTGACCATATGTTCAAGGCATGCATAGCTAGCTAACAAATTTAAAAAAATGAGAAAAAATATATATGGGCAAATAGATTAGCATCTGCAGCAATTTTGTGCTTTTAAATAGAAAAAATGTATGTTTCAAGTTCAGACTTATTTAAAAAAAATGAAATACAAGTTATTTGCTTTCTGGCTGGAATCAGCACACACTAAAAACATTGTCACTGCAGTTTTTTACTCAAATTCAATGAAAAAAAAAACTTCCTTTCAAAACTGGGGTGAAATAAAGGATAAACAGAACACTCAGTCACTGAAATTTTCCAGCCTTTTCCCAATGTAATAAGTACTACTGTATGTGTTAACAGATAGCACCAGCAGATAAAAGCCAAGCCTGGTACAAAAATACAAAACAACTAAAAACAATGGATCAAGAACCAACGAGAGTAGCCTCATTCCTCATTAAAGCTGATATAAGACAATAAGCTTTTGCACCATATGCTTTATCAGATCAATAAAATAATGCTCTAGAAAACTTGCTAAGTATTAATTTTAATAAGCAATACTCATAGTTTTCATACTGCTCACCTTCTAGATAAGAAAACAATTCCCAGCTTCCCTCTTTAGGATAATAGCCAGACATACTTTAACACCCAGGTAGGTGAGGTCACCTAACACTTTACAAGCAACCTGGGTTTCCTTTCAGCTTTCATACACACCAGAAAATTCTAAGTCCTTTTTCCAGGCTCAAAGTAATCCTCCAAATTGCCTTTCTCCAAACAATCAATGTGAACTCAGAGTTCCACCCTAGAGCTCCTCCTATGACCTTCCAGGTCATGGATCTGTCTCCCATTAGTCTCTGTGTTCCTCATAAACTCTCTGCAACATGCACTGAATCCCTGGTTCTAGCTGTAACAGAGAAGTTCATGGCCTTGGACAAGCCATCCATATTCATGTGTCCTGGCAGTTCAGTGTCTTAATCTGAAAAAGGCTGTGAGGGTACGGCCAGCCTAGCAAGTTTGGAGTTACTATGTATTTGTCTATATAGCTATTGGAGTGATGCATGGTCTATAACTAACAATAAATCTCTCTTTAATAATTAATGCTTGATCATTTTTATTGCCCACATTTTGGCTAAACATTCTTATTTACTTGCTGAATGTCTTGATTCAGCTTTAGGCAGCTTGCAAGTTTTGTAACATATTACATGTTCATCCCCATCAACTGTTTGTGTCAATGCTGCTGCTCTGACCACCTTAGACAGATCTAGGAATACTGAGAGCTGTTGGATGAAGTCAGATACTACAAGACCATAGCAGTTATTTCAATGTTTGGAATGCCTTGGCTGCCATCTCTGCAGAGGCGTAGCTGACTCAGTCAGTGCCCTGTGTCAACAACACAACCCAGCGCCACACCCCAGGTTTATTACAGTTACAGCCATGCCTCCACCCCATCCCCACCACCAGCTAGTTCTTTCATTGAAAAGCAGAAAAAATTATGTTTATCAAGCAGTTCATGGGACGTGCTATAGTGGCAAAGTTCAGGATAGACTTGTAATAGTTGCTAGCCAACCCTAAAAAAAACATGAAATTGTCTTTGATAATTAGTATCTTCTCAGTCTGTGGCTTCACTGTTCATCTTCTTATCCCTCTTCCTATGACATAACTTAAGTATCATGCTTCAGCCATACCCAGTTTACACTTGGTTGGGTTAGCTTTTAATATAGCTTGATGTAACGAGATTGGGACAGCTTGGCACTTATGGAACTGACTTTTCTAACCTTCAGAGAAAAATACATCTTCAAGATAACCTGTTGTTTACCTTGTGTGGGTCTAACAATCCAATCTATATGCCTCTGAAACATTGCTGGAGATCCATGAAGGTCAAATGACACAACCTTATAGTAAAAAAGGTCACATGGTGTGACCTATAAAGTTAAAAGTTTTTTCCAGTAATCTTTGGTCATGTCCAAAGTGGACATAAATATAGCATTGCTCAATTTTTCAACTAGATCATCTACTCTTGGCATGGAATAGGAATCAGATTTGGAGATACCATTCAGTGGTCTAATATAATTTCAAAATCAAATAGTCCCTTCGGGTTTGGAAACCAGTACACTGGAATTGGTTCTACAACTTACGCTTAAGCATTCTCTGTATGTCTTACTTATCTGCTTTGCATTGGGATTCTAACATCAATATGATTTCAGATTTACCTTTTCACCTGGGATGTATTCAATGTTCTGTTGGACTTAATTAGTTCTGTCAGGCAGTTCTAAAATCATGTACCATATCCTTGAGCACATTTGTTAACTTAATGTATCTGAGTTACTGAAAATTTCTCACCTATCTTGATGTCAGGATATTCCCTTTGCTTTTTAACTTTTGCAAATGTACATACTACAGAAATCTCAGTTTCTCCCAACAGCTGTTGCTTATGTGATATAACTGTTCAGATTTCCTCTTTCCAGTTTGTCTCACTCTATTTACTTCTCCTAAAAGGGCCTTGCCACTTGACAAGGAATTTGTTCTTGGAAGTGAATACCAAAATATGCCCTTCATCTCCTGTCTATAAGCTAAGAATTTCACTTACATGCTTTCCTTTATTTTTCCTGTGCTCTCTCCACATATTCTCTTGCATTAGGCATGAGACTTTCCTGATGTTCTGTATAAGGTCTTATCCTTCTCTTAAAAGGAATATTTTCCTCTTCCTATGCATCCTTCGTCATAACTAACAAAGCTCAAGGATGTTTGCCATATTATGTTCAAATGAAAACAAATCTGGTAGAGACTTGGAGTATTTCCATTACATCAAAAGAATACATGGAATCAGCTTGTCCCAATATTCCTAATACTGTTTTTTTAAAGCATTAAACTATCTAATCTATTTGACAGTGTTAGACAGATGTTCTCAACTCTTTCACCTTAAAGAAATCATAGAGTTCATGCGATGCTCTGGACATGAATGTAGTGCCTTGATCATTAATAATTTCTCTGGGAATTTCCTTTCGATAAAATACTAGTACCAGTTCTTTTTGCTGGTGACTTGGCATTTGTTATTCATAAGCATACTGCTTCTGAAAAGTTTGCTGCACAATCAGCGATTACCATACCTTACCACAAGCAATCCCATGTTGGCTTCTGCTTTCCAGCATAACTGTTTAGTAGGAAGAGCTTTATTTGATTTGTATTTTACTTATATCTCTAACTTTAATGTTTCTTGGTAAAAGGGTTAGATTGTAGGTTGTCACATTCTAGTCTTCCCAAGGGTTCTAAAACGTTGTAATTTCAAAGAGTGTTGGCAGAACATTCCAGACTGATATCAAACCATCCTGTAGTACAGTGTAGTTTATGCATTCTTACATGAATGTTTGGTTGGATGAGCTCTATTCAATTTATATTTGCTTTTTTACTGTTGATTGTTACTGTTTGCTGGTAGTGGGTTCCAACAGATACACACTATACCTTTCAGAAGGAGCCTAACTAGTTATAACTTGAACTGCAGCTGTGAACAGAGTTAACAAGCTAATGCAAAGGTTTGTGTGTGACATAGACTCATGCAGTATCTTAGTAGGATATACATGACTGGCATGATGGCTCAGGATAAGTATTTTATGAAGCATTTCCTAGTACTTGTCCAAGTATTTCTACAATATCAGCTCAGTGTACTTCATTTAATATTGTTTTTTATATTGTTTTCACAATGTTGTCATAAAATTTGACTTAATCTAATGATTGTTCTAGTTTCTGTGAACTCCTTTATCATTGATTTAGAATTTTTTTTTCTTCTAAAATTCACAGAGAATGGATTTATTAAATAAGTATGCTATTAATAATTTGCTGAAAAGCAGATATCTTTTCCAATGTATTAAATGTTGTGTATATATAAAGGTAATACACAATAACATTGGAAATTTGTGTTCCTTATGCCAGAAATTGACTAATTTCCTTACTATTACTGATAGCAAATCTAGACATGCTGTGGGTGACTGTATTGCTCAGTCAGCACAGCTTGGAAAACTGTTGCTACATATGTAATTCATTGGGTTGATGAGATATAGAATAGTAGGTAAAGTATAAATAGTAAACATTTATGAAAAAAATGCCCTCTGCCAGTAAAGATTACTCAACCCCCTGCTAAATCTGATACTAGAGATGACAGCTTTCAAGTTCAGGATACAAATACAGAGTGAGCAGAAGATTCAGAAAATATAGGAAAAAATTAGAAAAAAGAAAAGGAGAAAGTCAAAATAAATGACTAGGAGGAAAAAGAAAATGACCCATACATACAATCCATCCTTTGGATACTGCCATTCTTACAGGCCTGGCTCTCCCAGCTAATGCATGCATACTCATATCAATACATGCATTACTGGCATATATGTTGAATTTTCTCTTTTTTTTTACTTTTTAAAACATGTAGAAGGATGAATGCAAGCAGCAAGTAGTTATATAATATTGTATGTTTTGCATTAGTTTATAAAGAAGTACTAGTACAGAACCATATTCTGAGTGACTACTGCTTAGTCAATTCCCATGTAATCAAATGTAAATGCTCTAAATAAAAGTATAAAATCAAAGCCAGGGCAAAGTGATTAAACATAAAAAAAAAAATATATATATATATATATATATATGCAAAATTACATATCAACCGATGTAGATGGTCATTTGCACTGACACCTTCAAATATTAAATATACTGTGATATTATATTACCTCTCAAATACAGATGACATAGTTTTCAATGAAACCTAGTCTCCCTTTATTTTAAAGAAAGGCAGCCTCACAGAATACTTAGTAACTCAGGTTGTGAGGCATGATGCTATACAGAGAAGCAAAGGCACACCCTCTACATGAATAGCAGCTTCAGGTTTTACTAATTTCCTTCGTTCATAGATTTTTTTCATTAAAATATGTATCAGATGGCTTCCATTATTCTACAAGCTTCTTATCATAATAAAGCTCATTAAATATGTGAACAATTTTGTAGTGCATGGAGCACTGTAGATACTCTCTGAAAATGGGACAGAGATAAACTTGTTAAGCACTTCCCTAGCACAAGACCTAACCTTATCAGTGCTTACAGGGACTAAACAACCATTTGTTAAGGACACACAAATGCTATTAAGATTGGGTCTCATATTGCAAAGAAACCGCCAGAAAGCAAACAGCAGAGGCAGAAGGTATAAAAGCTTTTAAAACATTGTTCTGCCACACTTGCAAACAAAAAGTTTAACAGCTTTTAAAGCCATTAAAACTATGGAAAAGTATTTCATTTCTGCCTGCTGTCCATTTTTCCCAAATGTTACCAGCTCTGCAGAACATCCCTGATTTTATCTCGTATTTCTGCATGTTTCTTTTTTATACTTCGAGAAATTGATAAAGATTACAGTCAGTTAGTAATGTCAGACATTAGAGTTTCATACTTATTATTCAGAAAATTCATATTAAATCAATCCTGTTGCTCTACTCTTTACAAGAATTAGGGCAACACTGTGATCTAAGCCTTCTTTTTGTAAGGAGGTACAGTGTATCTTAAACTGTGGTCAGTTTTGTGTTGAAAATTCTAAATCAGAGGCGGGTTCAGACATGGCATACAGATGAGTCTAATCATTACGCAGGGTGTTGAGATTTGGTAGCTTATTCTTTGGGAACAATCCTCCTTCAATTATGTGTTCTGAATGACCAAATGGATTTAATGAGTTAGTGGTCACTCAGACTACTGGGAAGTATTTCACTGTGAAGGCCCCTATTCTGTATGTAGGTTATATTAGGTGAAGAATGGAGCTAAAACCAGTTATTTGGGCAAGGCTAATTGCTGCAACATTTTCTTCAGAGTCAAAAAGTCTTTCATCACCGAGAATAACTGTGTTGTTACGTATGCCTTTAAGGAAGATATGTTGTAGAGTTTTATGTGAAACAGAGACAGAAGAGGGTGGGGGTGTAAGCAGTAGAAATCCACATGTGAGCATCCCCACCTAATGGGATGTGACAGAGTATTCAACTGGGACTCTTGTCATCTGTAGTATGAGAATTGCTGCAATCCACAACTCTAATTTAAGTTTTCCTTTTGATTAGAACTGAAGCACTACCACCAGTTCTAGGGCCTGGTCATAATTACAAATTATGCAGTTGAGTTTCCCACATTTGGGAAAATCACAAGGAACAACCCAACTGAACTGTGCAATGGAAAGGTAACACACTAGGGAAACCACCTTCTTTATCATGGTATTCCCCGTGCCAGATAACTATTTTGTCATTTTATATTCATATCTGCATTTATCTATCACTATATACAGGTACTCTCTCATATCCTATTAAGTGTATATATACACATATATCTATCTCTCTCTCTCTCTATATATATATATATATATATATACATATATATATATATATATATATATATATATACATATATATAAAATGTATGTCTGATATATATATATGTATATTTATAGATATATATTCACACACACACACACACACACACACACACACACACACACACACACACACACACATACACACACACACACACACACACACACACACACACACACACACACACACACAGATATATATCTATATATATATATATATATATATATATATATATATATATATATATACACACACACACACACACACACACACACACACACACACACACATATATATATATATATATATATATATATATATATATATATATACAAATAAAAAAAAAAATATATATATATATATATATATATATATATATATATATATATATATATATGGGTCTACTTCACATAATCGAACATCCAAATGTTCGACTTTCATATGGCTGAGCCCATAAGATCAAACATTTGAATGTTCGACAATGTGAAAAAAATAAATAAACAAAAGAAAAAGAACTAAACAGTGCTAGCAAGAGGGCAAGCTCCCCTGCTCCCGCCACATCCCCACTATTTGCATATACCAACTCCAAGATCAGGCTACAATGCGGTAAAGGGAAATCTTCCCATTCCGCACTCTATGGAGATCCCCATTCAGACACATTCAAACTTTTACAAGTTCTATCATATGGTCTCGGCCATAAAGAAAGTCAAACTTTTAAAAGTTTGACTATCTGAAGGGGTCGATATCAGCATATTGAATGCTGAAAACGCCAAATGCAATTTAATCGAACTGAAATGTTTGAAATCTCAAAAGAAAGAACTGACGCAACATCGATTTCTTTCCCAAGGAAAGTAATCGGTGTTCTGTGCAAAAAAAAAAAAATGTCAATACTTTAAACACTGACCCACACCCCCAAATGAGGGGGGCTGTGCCCCCCACACCCCCCCTACTTAAATATACCAACTCTGAGACCGCACGGCAGTTGAGGAAATAGCAAACTCCTATGACGGCCCACATTTCAGTTCGATTAAATTAAATTTGGCATTTTCAACAATCGAAATGCTGATAGGAACCCATATATAAGTATGACTGTTGCCGAGGCTGTACTATAGTGCGGGTAAGGGAAATGTCACTTTTCCCCACTGTAGTGCTGTCTCAGAGGGAGAATATTTAAGTAGGGTGGGTGTGGGCCCCCTGCTAAAATGTAAATGAAGTGTTTTTTTTTTTGTCACACGCTTTAACAAAAGCTCTTTTTCGATAAAAGCGTTTTCGTTAAAGTGTGTTCGGGTTGTATGGATTTGGACGTTTGCTCAGTCGAGCAAACGTCCTAGATATATATATATATATATATATATATATATATATATATATATATATATATATATATATATATATATATATATACATACATATATATCTATGTATGTGTAAATGCATATATATATATATATATATATATATATATATATATATATATATATATATATATATATATTTATATATGTTCATAGGTAGGTACTAGGCTATCTGCTTGAGGGCATTTATAAGCCTAGCCAGAGTGTGTCGGGTTTCACCGCCCCATTGATTAATTAACTGAGCCTCTGTCAAGCAGAGCCAATGAAGTTATCCCAGGGGTGTACTTTCTGTTACCCATCCACTCATCAAGGCTTCTTTTGAAGAGTGTTAGTGAGGGGCTCTGCCTAATGTAGTTAGGAATTTTGTTCCAAAGCATGGGGAATCTGTGACAGGAATCTATCCCTCCAGCATGTTCTATTTATTGTTGTGGTGAGGTTTAGCTCACTAGAGCATGTGGCTCACAGTGACTTGGATTTCTTTAGATGGAGCATGTCCATCAATTCTGAGTTGGACATGGCTTTGTAAGTCAGGCAGAGATCACCTCTCAGTAAGCGATATACCACTGAGTACAGCCGGAGTTTTTTCAGTCGGGCTGCATAGGACATATGTTTGAGGCCAGTAATCCTCTTGGTGAGGTGCTTTTGTGCTCTTTCAAGCTGTTGGAAGTGTCTTGTGAGGTACATCCCAAATGGGGCATTGTACTCTATGATTGGTCTGATGAGTGAAGAGTAGAGGGGCAACATAACCTCTTTATTTCTAGATGCAAACCCCTTAGTAATTAGATGGGCCACATAGAAGGATTTTTTAACTACTTTGGCAATATGATTGTCAAAGAAGAGATTACTATCTACCTGGGTCCCTAGATCTCTTATTACCTCTTTTGTATTAAGGAGCCTGCCGCCTATGTGGTAATTCATGGGTGTTTTGTTTTTCCCATTCGGGATAACTATACATTTTTTGGCATTTAGCTTGAGGACATGACTTTGACACCAGGTGTCTGTCTCAGTAAGGCCTTTTTGGAGGATGTCCGTGTCAGCCGGAGAGTCAATTATGGCTCCCAGTTTGCAGTCATTGGCAAACTTGGTTAGCCATAGTCCTCCTGTGTTTGCCTGTACTTCTGAGAAATATATGCCAAACAGTAGGGGTCCCAAAACTGAGCCTTGCGGGACACCACTTGTGACTGGCTTAGAGTCAGACCTGGAGCCCGCTATTCTTACCATGTGAGTTCTGTCTGTAAGGCAGTTGGCAACCCATCTTGTGACGTAGGGGTTTATGCTCAGGCTGGTGAGTTTTTCTATAATACCTGAGTGAGGAATGGTGTTGAACGCCTTGACAAGATCAAGGTAGGCTGTGTGAACTACCTTTCCCTCGTCTATTGCCTTGGTAACTGTCTTGAAGAAGTCAACCAGGTTTAGTAGGCATGATCTGCTCTTAACAAAGCCGAACTGGGTTGGATCAAGTGTTTGGAGGTTCCCAATGTCTTTGTTAATGAGTTTCATGATGATTCGCTCCATAGCCTTGCAGACCAGGCTAGTCAGGCTTATGGGGTGATAGTTACCAGGGTCAGTTCTGGCTCCTCCTTTGTGGAGCGGAATAACCATTGCTGTGTGCCATTCTATGGGCATGTAGCCTGTGGAGAGGCTGAGGTTGAACAGCATGTTTAGGTGGGGGGTTAGTTAGTTCAGTAGTTCATGCAAGACGCAGCCTGGGACACAATCTGGCCCCATTGATGCTGTGTTTTTGGCTTTTGAAAGGGCTGTTTTCACCTGTGCTTCTGTGATTTCTGGGACACTACAGTTTTCCGGTATTGTTGTGGGCCCTTTTGAAGGTGAGAGGGAGGTGAAGTTTGCAGTGAATCCATCTACCAGTATGTTGACAATATCAGTAGGGTCAGTTTATCTCAGAGCATATCTGCGGGTTGCCACTTATATTTTTGACATAGCTAAAGAAGGCTTTATGGTTATCTTTCAACTCCTTGGCTATTTTTCTTTCGAAGTTAGCCTTGGATGATTTTATGAGGGACCTTAGTTTCTTACTGTTACTGATCAGGGATGTCTTTCCTTCTTGGGATTTGCTTTTTTTCTGAACTAGTTTCCTCCTTTTGTTGTATAACCTGTTTATGGCAGGGTTCCACCAGACTGGTTTCCTTCTCTTAGGGTGAGTCTTGGTTTTGCTAGGGATGGCATGATCCATGCATCCTTGTAGGTGCTCATAGAGTGCAATTGTAAAGGATTCTGCATCTTGGGCAGTGTTATCCTTTAGCGTGGCGGCTGTGAAACTTACCACCTCTTACTTAAGTAAGGTGAAGTTTGCTTTAGAAAAGTTTGTCACTGTGGTTTCCTTGGTTGGGGGTGGTGGTGGGGTGTGGACATCCAGGGTGATTAGTTTATGGTCTCATCTAACCAGTGACGGGTTGACCTCTGGTATGGAGCACCTGTCACCCATGTTGGTGATGACCAGGTCCAATATGTTGTGGCCTATGGAAGGGGAGTTTACCAGCTGATCCAGGGCATTTGAGTTGAAGAATTCCAGGAAGTGCTGATCCTGGGAGTTTGTACTCAAGTAGTTTTCCCAGTTAATGGTAGGGTAATTGAAATCTCCCAAGATCAGGGTGTTCGGTAGGACCTTCATGTTTTCCATTGTCTCCAGAAAGGTGGAGTGGTGGTCCTGGGTCATGGAGGATGATCTGTAGCAGGCCACAATTTGCATTGCAGATTTGCCCGATGTTAGTTGCACATGTATGATCTCAGAGATATCATGCTGCGCCACTAACCTGGAGGTGTGGGTATCATTGATTAATATGGATACACCCCCTCCTTTTGTGTTTCGGTCCTTGTTCTGTGGCCGAAATATGTGGTATGAGTTGTAGCCCAGTAGTGCTGGAGTGCTCTCTGGAGCCTTGAACCAGGTTTCAGTTACTGCACAGATGTTGACGTTCTCCATACTTAGGAGTGCTTTGAGCGCATGCATTTTGAGATTTAAACTTCTGGCATTGAGTAGCATAACCCACAGTTTTTTTACTTGTGCTGTTTACGGAGGTGGGTTTGAATTTTGAGCCTTGCCTAAAAAAGGCACTATGGGGCAGCAAGAGCCTTGGCCAGTATTTGAAAGCCAAGGGGTGACAGGTGCAAGCTGTCTCTTGCAAAGCAATGAGGCCTGTCGAGCATGTCATCCCAGGCTGACAGACACTGGATCCCCTTTGAATGACACCAGAAGCTTATCCAATCATTGAAATTGATCATTTTTTCTTTATACTGAGGTATCATTCTTGGTGAAGGCAGGGTGCTACACAGGGTCAGGAATGTACCGCCTGGGCTATATGATCAGAGAGCTCTTTCATGTCTCATTTCATGTAGTCCATGGAGGTACGGCTCAAGTCATTCACACCAACATGAACAATGACAGAGTCATATTTGTACCTGTTCTGGAGTGACCTGAGTGCTTGTGTTATATGGCGGATTCTGGCTCCCAACAGGCACCTAACAGTAACTTTCTCCTTGTCCAGTCTAGTGAGTGATATATATATATATATATATATATATATATATATATATACATATATATCTATGTATGTGTAAATGCATATATATATATATATATATATATATATATATATATATATATATATATATATATTAGGTTCATAGGTAGGTACTAGGCTAGCTGCTTGAGGGCATTTATAAGTCTAGCCAGATTGTGTCGGCTTTCATCGTCCCATTGATTAATTAACTGAGCCTCTGTCAAGCAGAGCCAATGAAGTGATCCCAGGGGTGTACTTTCTGTTACCCATCCACTCATTAAGGCTTCTTTTGAAGAGTGTTAGTGAGGGGCTGTGCCTAATGTAGTTAGGAATTTTGTTCCAAAGCATGGGGAATCTGTGACAGGAATCTATCCCTCCAGCATGTTCTATTTATTGTTGTGGTGAGGTTTAGCTCACTAGAGCATGTGGCTCACAGTGACTTGGATTTCTTTAGATGGAGCATGTCCATCAATTCTGAGTTGGACATGGCTTTGTAAGTCAGGCAGAGATCACCTCTCAGTAAGCGATATGCCACTGAGTACAGCCGGAGTTTTTTCAGTCGGGCTGCATAGAACATATGTTTGAGGCCAGTAATCCTCTTGGTGAGGTGCTTTTGTGCTCTTTCAAGCTGTTGGAAGTGTCTTGTGAGGTACATCCCAAATGGGGCATTGTACTCTATGATTCGTCTGATGAGTGAAGAGTAGAGGGGCAACATAACCTCTTTATTTCTAGATGCAAACCCCTTAGTAATTAGATGGGCCACATAGAAGGATTTCTTAACTACTTTGGCAATATGATTGTCAAAGAAGAGATTACTATTTACCTGGGTCCCTAGATCTCTTATTACCTCTTTTGTATTAAGGGGGCTGCCGTCTATGTGGTAATTCATGGGTGTTTTTTTTTTCCCCATTCGGGATGACTATGCATTTTTTGGCATTTAGCTTGAGGCCATGACTTTGACACCAGGTGTCTGTCTCAGTAAGGCCTTTTTGGAGGATGTCCGTGTCAGCCGGAGAGTCAATTATGGCTCCCAGTTTGCAGTCATCGGCAAACTTGGTTAGCCATAGTCCTCCTGTGTTTGCCTGTACTTCTGAGAAATATATGCCAAACAGTAGGGGTCCCAAAACTGAGCCTTGCGGGACACCACTTGTGACTGGCTTAGAGTCAGACCTGGAGCCCGCTATTCTTACCATGTGAGTTCTGTCTGTAAGCCAGTTGGCAACCCATCTTGTGATGTAGGGGTTTATGTTCAGGCTGGTGAGTTTTTCTATATTACCTGAGTGAGGAATGGTGTTGAATGCCTTGACAAGATCAAGGTAGGCTGTGTGAACTACCTTTCCCTCGTCTATTGCCTTGGTAACTGTCTCGAAGAAGTCAACCAGGTTTAGTAGGCATGATCTGCTCTTAACAAAGCCGAACTGGGTTGGGTCAAGTGTTTGGAGGTTCCCAATGTCTTTGTTAATGAGTTTCATGATGATTCGCTCCATAGCCTTGCAGACCAGGCTAGTCAGGCTTATGGGGTGATAGTTACCAGGGTCAGTTCTGGCTCCTCCTTTGTGGAGCAGAATAACCATTGCTGTGCGCAATTCTATGGGCATGTAGCCTGTGGAGAGGCTGAGGTTGAACAGCATGTTTAGGTGGGGGGTTAGTTAGTTCTGTAGTTCGTGCAAGACGCAGCCTGGGACACAATCTGGCCCCATTGATGCTGTGTTTTTGGCTTTTGAAAGGGCTGTTTTCACCTGTGCTTCTGTGATTTCTGGGACACTACACTTTCTGGTATTGTTGTGGGCCCTTTTGAAGGTGAGAGGGAGGTGAAGTTTGCAGTGAATCCATCTACCAGTATGTTGACAATATCAGTAGGGTCAGTTTATCTCAGAGCATATCTGTGGGTTGCCACTTATATTTTTGACATAGCTAAAGAAGGCTTTATGGTTATCTTTCGAGTCCCTGGCTATTTTTCTTTCGAAGTTAGCCTTGGATGATTTTATGAGGGACCTTAGTTTCTTACTGTTACTGATCAGGGATGTCTTTCCTTCTTGGGATTTGCTTTTTTTCTGAACTAGTTTTCTCCTTTTGTTGTATAACCTGTTTATGGCAGGGTTCCACCAGACTGGTTTCCTTCTCTTAGGGTGAGTCTTGGTTTTGTTAGGGATGGCATGATCCATGCATCCTTGTAGGTGCTCATAGAGTGCAATTGTAAAGGATTCTGCATCTTGGGCAGTGTTATCCTTTAGCGTGGCGGCTGTGAAACTTACCACCTCTTACTTAAGTAAGGTGAAGTTTGCTTTAGAAAAGTTTGTCACTGTGGTTTCCTTGGTTGGGGGTGGTGGTGGGGTGTGGACATCCAGGGTGATTAGTTTATGGTCTCATCTAACCAGTGACAGGTTGACCTCTGGTATGGAGCACCTGTCACCCATGTTGGTGATGACCAGGTCCAATATGTTGTGGCCTCTGGAAGGGGAGTTTACCAGCTGATGCAGGGCATTTGAGTTGAAGAATTCCAGGAAGTGCTGAGCCTGGGAGTTTGTACTCAAGTAGTTTTCCCAGTTAATGGTAGCGTAATTGAAATCTCCCAAGATCAGGGTGTTCGGTAGGACCTTCATGTTTTTCATTGTCTCCAGAAAGGTGGAGTGGTGGTCCTGGGTCATGGAGGATGATCTGTAGCAGGCCACAATTTGCATTGCAGATTTGCCCGATGTTAGTTGCACATGTATGATCTCAGAGATATCATGCTGCGCCACTAACCTGGAGGTGTGGGTATCATTGATTAATATGGATACACCCCCTCCTTTTGTGTTTCGGTCCTTGTTCTGTGGCCGAAATATGTGGTATGAGTTGTAGCCCAGTAGTGCTGGAGTGCTCTCTGGAGCCTTGAACCAGGTTTCAGTTACTGCACAGATGTTGACGTTCTCCATACTTAGGAGTGCTTTGAGCGCATGCATTTTGAGATTTAAACTTCTGGCATTGAGTAGCATAACCCACAGTTTTTTTACTTGTGCTGTTTACGGAGGTGGGTTTGAATTTTGAGCCTTGCCTAAAAATGGCACTATGGGGCAGCAAGAGCCTTGGCCAGTATTTGAAAGCCAAGGGGTGACAGGTGCAAGCTGTCTCTTGCAAAGCAATGAGGCCTGTCGAGCATGTCATCCCTGGCTGACAGACACTGGATCCCCTTTGAATAACACCAGAAGCTTATCCAATTGTTGAAATTGATCATTTTTTCTTTATACTGAGGTATCATTCTTGGTGAAGGCAGGGTGCTACACAGGGTCAGGGTCGTACCCGCCTGGGCTATATGATCAGAGAGCTCTTTCATGTCTCATTTCATGTAGTCCAGGGAGATACGGCTCAAGTCGTTCACACCAACATGAACAATGACAGAGTCATATTTGTACCTGTTCTGGAGTGACCTGAGTGCTTGTGTTATGTGGCGGATTCTGGCTCCCAACAGGCACCTAACAGTAACTTTCTCCTTGTCCAGTCTAGTGAGTGAGGCATCAGTGTTCCTGACTATTAAGTCACCTATTACTAGTGTGTTAGGTATGTTATTTTGCCTTAAGGGCTTTGATTGTGCAGCACATTGATTTTGTTTTTTATGTGTTGTCTGGTTTGTGACAGGAGGTGCAGGTTTTGTGGGTGTCTGCTTTGGAGCTCTCTGATGCTTTTGCAGGTTTTTATTTAGAGCCTCTGAGTATGATTTTGTGTATTTATGTGTATCTTTTGCCAGTGCTGGTTTAGTAGGTCTATGTGAGGCTGATGGTGTGGTGCAAGTGTTAACCTTCTCCTCATGACTGTCTGTTCCAGTCTTGGGTGGAGATACCTTAGCCTCCAGTTTGGCTGTATAATTGCATCTCTCACATATGTTAGTGTTTTGTGGTAGGAGGAAAGGGCTGTCTGTGTACATGAGGCAGTTGTAACATTGCCTCAGGATACCCAGATTCACCAGCTGGACTGGAGAGTACACCTGAAGTTGGGGTTACATCAAGGATCAGCTCTGAGCCCTTTCTTATTTGTAATGGTGATGGACAGGTTGACAGACGAGAACAGACAGGTGTACCCGTGGACTATGATGTTTGCAGATGACATTGTGATCTGTAGTGAGAGTAGGGAACAGGTGGAGGAGACCCTGGAGAGATGGAGATATGCTCTAGAGAGAAGAGGAATGAAGGTCAGCAAGACTAAGACAGTATATATGTGTGTGAATGAGAGGGAGGATAGAGGAATGGTGAGGATGCAAGGAATAGAGGTGGCAAAGGTGGATGAGTTTAAATACTTGGGGTCAGTAGTTCAGAGTAACTGTGAATGTGGAAGACAGGTGAAGAAGAGAGTACAGGCAGGATGGAGTGGGTGGAGAAGAGTGTCAGGAGTGATTTATGGCAGACGATTACCTGTAAGAGTGAAAGGGAAGGTCTACAAGAGGGTAGTGAGGCCAGCTATGTTTTATGGTTTGGAGACAGTGGCATTGACAAAAAGGCAGGAGTTAGAGCTGGATGTGGCAGAATTGAAGATGTTAAGATTTGCACTGGGTGTGACGAGGGTGGACAGGATTAGGAATAAGTATATTAGAGGGTCAGCCCAGGTTGGAAGGTTTGGAGAAAAAGCCAGAGAGGCACAATTACGTTGATTTAGACATGTGCTGAGGAGGGATGCTGAGTATGTTGGGAAAAAGATGCTAAGGATGAAGCTACCAGGTAACAGGAAAAGAGGAAGGCCTAAGATAAGGTTTATGGATGTGGTGAGAGAGGACATGCAGGTGGTTGGTGTGACAGAGCAAGATGCAGAGGACAGGAAGAAATGGAAACAGGTGATCTGCTGTGGCGACCCCTAACGGGAACAGCTGAAAGAAGATGATGATGATATACACATACATATCTATATATATATATATATATATATATATATATATATATATATGTATAAAGATACAGTTTACTGTGTATATGTTCTTTGGTATTCAAGAAAGAGTTGCCACATTTCCCAAACTCTGACAAATTTCCATAGTTATAAAACACATTTTGAAACCTTCACCTGCTTCCAATATCTAAGCCTCTGCCTAGATCAATGTCCTAATTTCCACCTCCATAGTGATTCATTTAGAACTAAAACAGTGGTGGCTGGTGACTTCAAATCAAAGGAGGGCTGCAGGAGACCACTGAATGGGTGGGGCTAACAAGAAGAGGTGTGGCCAACTAGAAAGGTGTGGAGCTATGCTAAAAAATGCAAAAACTGGGACTTTAATTAAGTACGCTGCCCTGGGTGCCAAACAGTCATTGTGAGATTCCAATCAAGACAAGTTGAAGTGTAGAAGAAAAAAAAAAAGTTTCAATGCATTGGCTACATGACAGCTTACTTCACATCTAGATGGAAACAAAAAGGTTGTGAGGCATTAAAAAATAAATTACTTTTTAAATACATTACTGGAATGCCAGTCAAAATCAAGTATAAAAAATCAACTCAAACCACTTCTCCTTGCATTGCAGTTCTAATTATAATTTTTATTCAGCTTTATAAAAGTACCAAGTAACATGCTGAAAGTAGCAATCTCTGAGATACTCCCACTTGTAAAAATGTTTTTTTATCCAAAAAAGACCTGCTGCCTGACAACAACTATTTACTTGTTTCATGGGGAAAACATGATCAAAGCACAAAATGAACAGCAAATAACAAACAAGCTCAAGATAAATTGCTTAAAGGATTACTGCACAGGTTATGGACCACACATGATAGACTGGCATTCTGTTTAGTTTACGGGTAAAGCCTGCATAGATGACTGCAAGTCTCCAACAAATGTAATGAGGTTCTGAAAATACTGTAATCCTGTCCTTTATTACAAATGCTGTCATATGCATTTCAATACCTAAGGTTTATACGCTATCTAGTTATGTAAATATTCTCTGCATGGCAACAACAAAAAGGCTTTCAATGATGGTAATTCTTTAACAGTATGCTTATTAAAGCTTACTTGCATCTTACAATCTCAGACAAGCTTACCTGATGGTCATTAAATCATTGCTACTTAAACACACACCAACAGGTATTGCAACAACATGCATTTTCTGAATAAGAAGAAGCATACATCGACAGTATAAAAATATGACAGAAAACCAGAACATTCTGCAAAATCAAGGACAGATGAAAAGACACTGTAGTACTTGTGCCTACCTTGGATGGGGTATACTCTGCACACTTACTCTGCATAACTGCTCCTTGCCTTGCTTGGACGCATCCAGAGTTACTACATGGGGGAGTGGGGTACAAGTATGTCACAATTTGAAATGTATCTGGTTGACGGTGATGGCCCTGACATATGTGTCATACCTCTCAACCTCAGACCAAGAAATCTGTACAAAGTCATAAATAGAAGTGAGACAAAGGCCCAAAAATAAAGACAATTTTAAATATTGCTCTTATAAACTTGGAAATATAATAGAATAGTAGGTCTTGCATTAGTATGAATTTTCTGAAGGGTATTAAATCTGAAACTCAAATGTCTGTCATTATTTTCTAACTTCAATCTTTAATGATTTGCCACTAATTTGCCAGAAAACCACAATTTTATGAAAAACAGACCAAAAATGTGATGCAAAAATATAAAATAGCCACACAATACAGCTGGGAACCTGTCAAAGAAGAGACACTTTTTAATATTAGTACTGTTAACGAGCAGCTGACAAAATAAGAATCTACATGCATTCCTGAAATTAAAAGTAATCTATAACTCTGATCATTACAATTACTTATTAATTGTAAACCTTCCACAATTTCTTCCAAATTTGCCATTTTGCAGAGGGATTATTCGGGGGAGAGCAACACTTTGAGCCAAAATGGGGGACAGTTGAGTGGTTTGGATGTACACAATTCTATAAAGTGATTTATTTGCACATACCTCTCAACCTCTTAATGCCAAAAAGCTGGACAAGAACAAATATAGTGGGAGAACATACAAACAGTACTAAAAATTGTTCTTGTATAAACTTAGTTGATATAATAACAGGTCTTGCTTTAGCAATCATTTCTCTGAAGGGGATGAAGTCTGAAACTCAATGTTTCTCATTACTTCGTGACTTCATTCCTAAATGATTTTCCAGAAAACCACAGGTTTTATGAGGAACAAACCAAAATAAGCAAAAAAATCTATTCATTCTGTAAAAATCTTTACAGTTGAGAGGTATAGTTCAGCCAGGACTGTCTATGGGTTTGCTGCTCTTCCCCCTTAGCAAAATCATGGTCAAATTGGGCCTTCCCCTGTAGCCATTCCAGTGTCCCATTATCGGCTATTTCACCCCATTTACCATAAACACTGTAATGTGCATATTGCTTTACTTCTATGATGATTTGGAATTCATTTAAAAGTTTTATTTTATATTTTACAAGCACAAACACTAATAGACATCTGCTAAACAAAGCAATGCAGTCTCACAATGAAAATCGACTTAGCATTAAAACATCTCTGCCCTTGAAACTCACATTAATTGAAACATCATTGAAACCCACATATAAAGAAAATACATCTGGCCAGTGGCAGATACAGATTAACTTTGAGCGGTTTTCAAATCACAGGCCCCTTGCACACGAAACGTACATGTGTTCTTTAATACACCTTCCTGATTGTATTAAATTATATTATATAATACAGTATAGTTGTCAGAGGGTGTTTTAAATTTATTGTTTTAAACAATTTTCCAGTAAACAATGGAACAAAATGCATGCACCAATAATGACAAAATTGCCCATTTCAGAATATGTCCATCAAAAAGTCTACTCAAACTTCTACAATCCACCAGTCATCTAAATAATTCCACATTAAAGAGATCTGCAACTAATGAAGAGGTTACTGCTAGTAAACAACTTTATATTTCATTGTTTCATCTACAAATAAAGTGCCTGTTGCCCTTGATGAATGCATTGCCTATGTTACACTAAAAAATAAGTTAGTAAATGTGCAATAGGGACTGGATAGCAAATTGATAACAGGTTCATAATTACTAGGCATCTCCGCCAAAGAGGACATTCTCAGGATTGCAGCAAACACCCCCTTTAAAAGTATAACACAGTACAGTATCACCAGTGCATCTACATATTGTGGGAGTAGAACCCACGGCCTTCTGCATCAAATGCAAGTACACTACCTGTTGCGCTATTAACAAAGCAAGCTGATGCAGCATAAGCAGCACTAAACTTATCTTCCCCTGAAGCTCTCAGCTCCTTGTAAAATCCACTTGACACTCAACTGTATCTCTCAATTTTGCAGCACAAGAAATCTGGAAAAGCCAAAATTTATTGTGGGGGGGGACAAAAGCCCAAAAACCAGGGACACATTTTAGACATTGCTTGTATAATCTTGGAAAGATGCTAGAATAAAACGTTGTGTTACCATTACCACCATGCATTTCACTGCCAAGCCTTGAACCCAAGACCTTGTACACTACAGTTAGAGCAACATACCTCTATGGCAAACTAGCTATTTTTGCAAAGGGAGGAAGACTGAAACTTAAACGGCTATCATTTAGTGAATTCATTTCTCACCATAGCTCTCAACCTCTTCACACAAAAAAACCTGAACAAAGCAAATAATGGGAGAATACAGCCCCAAAAATAGGGACAAATTTCAATTACTGATCTTATAAACTTAGAACAATTGCTATTATAAAAGGTTTTGTGTTACATATACCTTCTGAATAATATGAAGTCTGAAATGCACATGTCTATCATTCCAGAAAACCACAGATTTTATGAGGAACAGAACAGATAACAAATATGAGGCAAAAATCTGAAAATCTTTTACAAGTGGTGGTGGGTGAGGAATTCAGGCTCTTGCTATTTGCATGCAAGGTACAGGGTTTGAGCCTGTCTTTAGGTATATTTGCATGGGACATTTTACACACACACACACACACACACACACACACACACACACACACACACACACACACACACACACACACACACACACACACAAACACACACTAGGTCCTGTCATGGTCTCCATAAACAACTTGGTCCCTGGTAAACTCTGCTTCAGCTTACCTCTATGGTCCAGTGAGAGCAGCAGGCTTACAGTTATCCAGCCTGCAGATGTTGCAGTCCAATCCCTTCCAGTCTATGTGGTTGTAACTGCATAGACTTCTGGGGCATCTGCAGTCTCTGATGCCTTGTTTCCCATTCCAGACTGCTGTTTAACCTGACTGAGTTTGTGAAATGGACACGCTATCTATTTTTTTTTTTCTTTTTATAGCAGTGATCAGTCTGAGCTAAATGGTCTGGACACTCTAAATTAGTGGTCCAGACATTTTCACAGCAGTCTGAGTATTTTTTTTTCTTTTTACAGCTGAGGGGGGCTGCAGTCCAATACACAGGCTGCCACTGCTTGTGTGTCTTAGTCTGTCTTGTGTAGTGGAAGGTTTTAGTGATGTTAAGGTATATGTTTATGGTTAGGCGAAGCCCCCCTGCATCATTAGTAATGGATGCTAACACTAACCCTAAGTTTGCCATATCCTCCAACCTCGCTATTGTTCTTGATTGAACTTATTTTCGTGGTGTTTTACATTCAACATTAGGGCAATTATATCATACACAATTGACCTATATATATATATATATATATATATATATATATATATATATATATATATGAATACATTGTCTCTAAATGTTGATTTTACTTGCACTTTTCTATGTCATCATGGTAGATTCAATATTTAGCTCATTCTTTGTTTGCAATTGCATGAATCCATCTGTATTCAGGTTATTCTGAACTGAAAGTTCCAACCCAGTTAGGTTTCTTGATGGAAGTGTAGATACATTCAGTGTAAAGTGCAAGGTGAATAAATCTTAGTAACTACGTTTCAGTATTTTGTAATACTGAAGAATTTTGTGATGAATTGAAGGCAAAGCTGGGGACAGTGTATTCAAGCCATGTTATGAGGATCTATAGTGCTGCAATTCTTCTAGCTTCATATATCAGCAAAATGGGAATTCTATAGGCAACTTAATGAATTTAATATGTTTTGGACTTGCCATTCTACATGATTAAAGCACAGTATGCGAATAATTAATATAATTAGGTATTTAGCTCTTGAACATTTGTCCAGATGCATTCCCTTATAGTTCTTTATTTAATGGTGATGAACTACAATGATGGTTTTCTGGTTGTTCCAGATAACATAACATGTCCGATATGGGAAATTGATTTCTAATTTGTTGCTGGTAACTAATTCCAGAGGAATTTAAAATCATTGTACAAATAATGCTGCAGTGTGGTATTATTTTTCTAGCACAAATAAGGGCAATACCATCTGCATAATGAAGAATCTGAAATTGTGGAAGGTCAATGTTAATAATCATGGAAAAGAGAAATGGTCTGAAGATATAGACCTGAGGGATATATTACCTGAAAATGAAAGGTGGGTCCCTGAAGAGACTACAAAAGTCCTTCTGTCAAGATATCAACTACAGATATTGCCAGAAAAGGCAACCTTTTTCCAGTTTTTGTAGTAACAGTTCATGATTAACATTGATAAAGGCTATTTCTCAGATTATGAAATATTGCTCATGTTAAAAGCCCCTTTTCACTGTTTGAAATAATTAGGTTAGTGAAGGAGTAAAGTGTTATGAGAGCAATATGTTTATTTCTGAAGACATGCATGGCTTCAGTAACAATGTCTTAGGTATGGAGGTGTTCTAAAATTTGCTGATGCACAATTTTTTAAGCAATTTTTCAACTAAGCAAATGTTTGAGATGGGTCTGAATATTTAGGTCCTGATGGAGTATTTACCTTTGGAGGAGGAATAATAAGAGTGTTTAAAGCTAAAAGGGATAGAAGTGGTGGTTAAAGTAAGGCTGAAAACAAAGGCTAACAGTTTGTAAACAGTTTCATTTCCAAGACAAAGGAGCTATGCAGAAGCATTATAGTCACAATCCATGAACAGAAGCAGAGTCTTTAAGATGATGGGCAAAGTCTTTTTTATCATTTCTTTTTGGTATACTTATGCCTTCATCATGTAAAGTGGGCTTGCTGATTCTAAAATATGTAGGTTTTACTTTAGTTACTTCAGCGGACTGAAAAACTTGTGTTTCTGTTTACTGTCTGCTAATTAGCTGTCCGATTAGTTCCTGATTCCATGTGTCTCAGCCCCACCTTCTGATGACGCAATAGTGGGAGGAGACAGTTTGTAGTGGGTAGGCATGTTTTCTGTAGTGTGAGGCAATTATTTACTTAGCCAGACAATAAAGCAAAAAAAATAACACAGGAATATTCAAGTGGAAGGGAACAAAAGTAAGATGGAACAGGATAAGAATCTTAGTAAGGTATATAGTGTGTGACATACTGTATAATAAATATTTGTCTACCAGTGGGTTATACACTATGGAGCCATTTCAACGATAGCCCTACTATGAAGTGAGTTTGTATGTTGTATCTCAAAGAGATTAGTGCTTAAAAGAAAACACAGAGTAATTTGCCCATCTGTGAAGATGAAAAAACAGTGGACTATGGCTGACCAAGTTTGCAGATGACTGCAAGTTGGGAACAGTCATCAATTCTCCAGGTGATGTGGACATCCTGCAAGAGGGTCTCACCGAAACAAATCACTGGTGCCAGAAACATGGCCTCCAGCTGAATGCCAAAAAATGCATCATCATCCCCTTTGGGGAGAATGACATACCCACATATTATCACATTGATAACAATGTCCTAAGTACACAGTCAGTAGTGAATGATTTGGGCACCCAGGTTAATAGCAACCTGACTTTTGACCACCATGTTGATTCTGTTGTATGGAAAGCTTTCTACATGGCCCACCTCATAAGTAAGGGTATCTCATTAAGGGACAAAGAGGTCATAACATGCCTGTATTCTTCCCTTATAAGGCCGATTATTGAGTAAAACTCCCCCTTCATCATGCAGCTGGAAAGACCACAGAGGTTCCTCACCAGGACCTCAAGCATCTACCCTATACAGATAGGCTAAAAGCCCTATCCATCTACTCAGTTTCATACAGATTCCTCAGGGATGACCTCTGGCATATAAAAAATCTCAGACCCCACCTTGATAGGACTGATGCATATCTGTAAGTCAAGCTCCACTCAAGCAACCCGTATGTGTGACCTCAATCTGGTCTGTGATATCAACAGGACTTGTTGGTGGGCAGATTTGTGTCCCAGAGACTCCCACATCTGTGGAATAGGCTCCCTCTCCACATCAAGCAGAGTACCTCATTATCCCTTTATAAAGGAACCTGAATAACTGGATGGGAAATAGAAAATACACCCCTGACAAGAGGCTAGTAGCCTTGTGATTGATTAACAAAGAATAAATGAAACAAATGCTTGAGCTTTTACTGCATTTACTGGCTGCCTAACAAGCTGAACTACTGTTTGTCTTAACATGCTATACCCACAATTTACTTAAAATCCATCTACATCCAGTATTCTACTCTCTTTATTGTAAAGTCAGTTTTTTTTCAGATCTTTGCAACCAGTATTTTTGCTAACATTATTGCATCTGGCTATCACTGCCCTTGTACCTTTATTACAAATAGCCAAATTAGCATCACTACTTGTTTACTCTTGCTGCAGCTAAAGGGAAAACAAGCAAAACTAAGAAGAAGGATAAATCCAAAGCAAAGAAGCCAAACCAGGATGCAAGTTGATGCTTTATTATGAACAAACAGAAGTTAAAAACAAGCGCTTTCGCTCAGTTGTTACCGAGCTTTATCAAGTTAAAATGAAAAATAAAAAATGCACCAGAGAGTTTAAATATGCTCTGGTAGGTCGCTAATTAACTAATTAGCATAACTGATTACAAACCAAGTTTTGACCTTAAATTTATTGTACTAGAGCAAGTGATGCTGGATGCCAGGGGAGGAGACTGGGAAACAACTCTTGAGTACAAAGAACTCCTTTGGCAACTTAAGTTGGATGCAGGCAGATACCCCGGTCTGAATGACAACATTAACATAAGTAGTGCCCTTAAACTGAGAATGGCCCAATTATAAAGAAACTATTTCTAGTTTTTGAAACAACTCCTCGGGGAACAACAATTAGTAATCTGTTTTCTTACCCCACTTGCTTTTGCAAGTTATTTGTATTTGCACATACACTTATATTCACTGTATATATTTAATATTTTGTTGTACCTTTATTACACACCTTTTGAGAATTCAATTCTGAGTTTTTTATGAATGCTGTATTTTTATGAATGCTGCATTTGAATGTGTTTTCTACATTAGAATATCTGATTTAACATGTTTTTAGACTCGTTAGCTATTTTTATTTGTATCAATCTTTATAGAATTGGTCAAAAGAATATATATATATTTATATATTTTTATACACATATTTTTATATATTTTTTGTGACAGCACATTGATGTTTTTGATTTTAAGTGTTAGAATGCTATATTGACTTCAATGCACTTGGTTTGTAATCAATTATGCTAATTAGTTAATTAGCGACCTACCAGAGCATATTTAAACTCTCTGGTGCATTTTTTATTTTTCATTTTAACTTGATAAAGCTCGGTAACAACCGAGCGAAAGAGCTTGTTTTTAACTTTTGTTTGTTCATAATAAAGCATCAACTTGCATCCTGGTTCGGCTTCTTCAGTTTGGATTTATCCTTCTTCTTGCTGCAGCTAGTTAAATTATTATCAATAGCTTTGCACATTTATTGTAGGTTAACTGGTGAGTACTAGATTAGTTGCCCTTGTGGGCCATTTTATGTCTAGCTAGTTTCTGTTTCAAGGGTGAAAATCAATCCATTTCCCCCTTGTGAGTGTGATGTAAACTCAAGCTACATCAGATGTCTCTATTTAACCCAAGGAGATTAAAGGAAAAGGTGTCCAAACTGAAGCTTTCTTTTCTCTTGAGTATATCCATATCTGTACTTTTACTGAAATTTGGCTTCAGCATATTAATAATACTACCTCTACTTCTGGGTTCAGTGTTTAGTATACATAAAGACCCAGCATAAGAAGTGGAGATGTCTCCATATGCATGTTTGATCATATCATCAAACTTGAGCTTAAGATCTTGCTTATCCTTAATAAAACCAATGAACATATCCTTGTAAATTACAAGCCCCCTTCCATGTCACCTGATAATCATGTTTGATAGCTAAATTACTTGAAAATATATCTATTAATTTCAGTATGCTGCTTCAAGTTGACTTTAACTATGCTTCTATCAACTGGAATAACTATATTACAATTATTACACATGTACAATGTTTTCGAGATTTTCTGAATGCTTATTTCCTAGACCAAATTGCACACTGCCACATTAGGTAGAAATGCAAATTGTCTTGACCATGTCCTCATCAATATTGTCCATGCATGTAACCAGTAGTATGTTTCCCTCTCTTTGGTTAAGTCTGATCATCAGACTGCTATCTTCTCTATCAGAGCTAATATTGCTCCACCTGAATCCTGCTATATTCAAGGACTAGTCCAAATCAACCCTCCTCTTTTTCTCAGACAACTAAGATAAATTTCAAAGAATCCTCCCCACTTACCCATTTCCAAAGTTACCATATTTACCTCTGACTTATACACCCATCTTAACATATGTTTTGAAGCATCTGTTCCACACCTCAGGTACACTGGGAAATGCAAAAATAAATCAATATGGTGGAATTCCTATATCAACAATACATATAACAGAAGGAAAAGTCTTCTTGCCATACATAGGAAAACCTCCAATAACCTCACAAGGGATCTAAAACAGGTTAGCAAAAATCTCAACCAATCTATTAGAAAAAGTAAGGCTACATATAAACTAAAGACAAACACAAAGCTCTAGATTTAATAAAATCCATATAGGCATTATGTAGGCATAATGTAGAGCCTACACAGAATGTTACTGTGTCCGTATACATGGTTCCACCTCAGCAGTGCCGCATGCATATTAATTATGGTGCCTTGCCGAGGGAGAGCCATGGGACACAGTTATTGAATCAGTGTAAAGATTGTGGTGCTGTGTCCACAGATGAGTAACACACTCCCTGCACTGTCCAATTGGAGTATAGCAATGTAATTTATTTTTTTTAAAGCATGTTTGCATGGTGCAGTGCAGAGCACAGCAATGCTAAGCCGTGGCAAGACACCAGACATCTAAAAATAGAAACTGGATGTATTTAATTATTTAGGTAAAGGTCAAGTTTAAGCATATCTGAGCATGTTTGCATGGTGCAGTGAGGTGCTCAGCTGTGCTTAAAGGTAGCTCAGAGGTATATGTAAATGTATAGCAGCATTCCACATATCCATGTAGCCAAATGTGTAGAGTTATAGCCTTAGGTGCAGGGTTTGAATATCTAAAATGGATATTAAGCATTTATTTTACAAATATAAATTATACTAATTATTTTTAAATCCTGATCTGCTGCACTCAGCTAAGCTCTGCTAAGATGTGCTATGCCTTGCCAAGCACTGCTCAAACAAGATATGTTTTAGCACTGCCTGGCAGTGCTTGCACCACTCAGCTATGCTTAGCTGGTTTATGCACTGCTATGCACTGCCAGGTAAGCATTGCTCAATTGAACTGTGCTGGTTTTCATGGTGCTAAGCAACGTGCTGCATTTTTAAATATTGCCTAGTGGCATGTAAGGGTGGGAAAACAGGCTATATTAAGCTCAATTGGTGGGAATACAGCATATTCTGTTGGAGTTTGAGCTGTGCAGTTGCTATGGCTGGCATTGGAGAGGGTGTGCACTTCTGGAAGCAGTGGTGGGCCATTCAGGAGTCCAGGGTCATGGTTGGACTCCTGGTGAAAAACCCTGATGATCGGCTGCTGCAGGGTGAGTTCCAGGGCACAGAGTGTTAGGAGGAGGCCTTGGACCACGCAGCATGTCAGCTCACCAGTGAGACAGGTATCTCCTGCACAGGTGAGCAGGTCCATTCCAGTAAGTTGACCTGAAGCATCAGAAGGGGGATGTCTTGACCACCTGGGTCCAAGATGCATGGGCAGGGCATACCCCACAAGTTTGTAAGTACTGTTACCATTGTTTCACCAATACCTAATCCGAATGTCTGATAGACAAGTATGCATAATGATGTGCTTCTCTCCGTACAGCTGCAGGGGAGACAGCTTGCAATGTTGAGGTGCATGCTGGGTGCTTGGCCAGGTTGCATCATGAGTGTGGTGAGTACAGATGTATTTTGCAATCTATAGTCATATAAGCAAGAAAGAGTAAAGCATTAACTGCCATTAGGTATATGCTGTAAAGATTGTATTGCAATGAATATGGACGTAGACCTTTTCTGCAATAAATGTCTTTTGGCAACTTTAGTGCAATAAGCAGGGAAAAGTAAAGCATTAACCTTGATAAAGTAAATGAAATGAAGTTTCTACTACAATAACTGTGGAATTACAGCTGTATTGCAACACATGCATTACAACTGCTGTGCAATAAAAACCTGAAACTATATCAGTAACTGCATGAAGGTACCTCTAAAAAAGCTGGGCTGTGCAATATGTGTGAAATTAGGGCTGTTTTGTATGAAATCAATTATGACAACTGTTCTGCAATAAAAATAAAAAACATTGCCAGTTTCTGCCTCAATGTATATCTAATAAAGTGTCTTGTGCAATAAGTGTAAATTCAGAGCTATTTTACAAGAAATGGATTATGACACCTGTTCTGCAATAACACACGAAGCAATAACAATAACCCCTCAAGTATATTGTGTATATCATGATTGTCTTGTTTTAACCATTGTATTTTAGCTATATGCATTCAGCCTCTGAGGTATGGTGCTGCAGGCAAGTATAACAGTGTAATAGCTGTAGATTGCAAATATAATGTCTGCAAATGTATAGGGTGAGCTACCCAACCCAATAATCTGATATGGCTTGTAGACCTCACAGATATTTCAGCCCACTAGCAATATATTGTGTACACCTGCATTCAATGTAGTAATGTATAGGTTACCTAGTCTCTCTGTCATTGTTGAATTGCATGCCCGTGTGTTCAACTGTCACTACAGTCTACTATAAAACTGTACTACTAATACCAAGTTATATATTGGTTCCAGGTGAGGTCTAGGTAAATATCAGTCTGTAAGTAAATAGCAGTCTGAAGTACATTTTGCCACACACAGACCAGGGTTCAAATCCAGTGCACTGTAGCACTATATATTACAGTAGCAGTGACAAAATGATTACATATTTGCTCCCACAGGAACTACAGGAAAATGGGTGAGGTAGGCCATAGTCTGAGTAAATAATTGTGTGCTTAGATGTCACAGACTGTTAAAATTATTACCAGGTATGTGAATATACAGCATAAAATAAAGGAAATAAATATAATACTAATAAAATAAAATAAACAAATGTGTAATCATTGTTATGGCTGTATGCCTGAAGTGTCTGTTAAAGGTTGCTGCAGTCAATTAAAACATTTGATGCAGAAGTCCTCTGCAGTCACTGCTTTTGCATTCTATCCCCATGCCTCTCAAGCAAGACATGATAGCAGTATAGTTTTTGTACTGTACACATAATTGTCTCTCAAGTGTCACGCTGTCACAGAATGTAATTAGTAGTGCATAATCCCGCTATCACACATTTACCATTGACATGAGTATTTAACCAGGAATGTATCACTACACCAGCTGACAGTACACCTTGGTAGTTATATAGGTCCACCTGATGTGCAAGTGTTCTGTGTAGCTTACTACCCACATTTGTTATGGCTTGGCCCATACTACCCCATGCAGATAGCTTGAGAGATATGTATGTGCTACAGCAGCTATAGCCCACTTGTAAACATAAAGAAAGGACAGACCTATAGAGTAGATAGCAGTACTTTTCTCCATGAAATAGACTATAATGGTATTATTGGACTGTTTATTTCTCTCTCTCCCCACCCCTTATCTTTATTTATTATTGTTATCCCTTGCTTATGGTTTGCTATTAACATCTGTTATTACATTAAACTTTATTTTGGGGCATGTGTATTACTATTGTTATGTATTATAATGGTTGCATATTAACATATCTTGTTGAATTACCTGTTATTGGCCTTATGTCAAAACTGTTACTGGCATGCTAATATACTGACTGTTATGTTATTTATTGTTGTGTTCCATATAATATGCATTGAAAAATGTGAATGGGTTATTTCCAATGTTCTGGCATGCTGTTATTACTAACAAATTGTGCTGTTCATAACAAACCTATACACATTGCTATACCTCTATCACCACAGCATGACAGGGTAGGCCCAGTTCCTGCTGAACAACCTCCTCTACCTCAACTAGCTATGGTACTGGGTACCAATGCATCTGGGACTCAGGCCAGTGGTGCCCCCTCCTTTGGCCCTGTACCAATTTTGGGTGGAACCACCTCAGGGGACAAGGCCCAATCCCCTGGAAGTGGTGTTGGAGGGATGCAGTAACCCAAGATCAACTACTGGCCATGGTGCACATGATAATTCATAGGAGCTATGAATTATGTCTGCACTGGATTGATGGCAGACTCGATAACCTGGTGGGACCTGCTGGCTCTGGCACCCAGCCTTCAGTACAGCCACCTTTGGGGCAGTGAAGGAGCAGTGTTGACTGCCCATGGGTGGGGCCCTCAGTCATGCTGCTGTTGCCTGGAGGCACATGCTTCTCAGATTCCACAACATCCTCCCCATCCAAGATGTTTACCCCCCCATGTCTCACACATTGCTCTTGATTGCTGTCTTGTCTGTCTTCAATTGCATCCTCTCATATCCAACTTACCTCCCCACATGTACCTACATCCCTTCTCCAACATTCCACTGTCTCCTTATTAAAAAAAAAAAAAAAAAAATGGGCACCTGTCCCACAAAAAAAAATCACCCCATACATAGCTCTCCATTTCACACACATGTCTACTGGACACAACTAATTTGGTCCAACTGGCTTGATAACACATTTATGTTGTCCTCATCCCTTTCTCTGGTGTGTGAGAGTCCAAAATCATCCACAAAATCTGTCAAACTGCACAGCTGTTGCTGTACAAGAACGGGAGAGCTGTGGTTATTTCCTACACCCTTTCTGCACATCCCTGCCTGCCTTTTAGTATGTTTCCCCCTGCTTGCCCCCATTTCAGTACTGTCCTATCACCTTGTTTTTCTTTTCTTTTTACATTTTTAGCGTGAGTTTGTGTGGAGCTAAGTGAAGCACCGGAATGGGGCATGTCATGCAAACCCACTCAAAAGTACTTGAATTATCTTATGTGTTTCTCACAGTGTTAGGCACATGTACTAGTCATACCTGCCAAGTCTCAAACCCTGGCCCCTGTTGACTACAGCCTACAGCACTAAACTACTAGGCCACAGAGATCTGGATTCAAGCAGGTATTTCCATCAATACTTCTGATTGCCAATGACAGACTGAAAGCAATCTATGTGAAAAATGGGAGTGTACCTAGGGCTCTGATGCAAAAACACCAGTAGACAGCCAAATAACTAATAATAACAGTATGTGAGACATGGGATAGCAGGTAAATGCTCCCTTTTACCTGCAATACCTTTTAACACACTTGCCAATGCATTCTTGTTACAGTGCATATGTTCAACTAGCAGCCAGCTGCAGAACAACTGCCTTTGACAACCGTGCATGTACTGATGGATGCAGACAATGTGTGTAACAGGCTGTATGTCTGCACATATATCTGGCAACTACACCTGCTCCAGCACTGACTCAGTAGCTTAGTGTGTTAAATGACTTGCATACAGAACATTTTTCCATACACGGTCCTGGATTTGAATCCTGTCTGTTGCAAGTCAATTATATTGTTGTGAAGACAGCAAGAAATAACTGAGTTTTGCACTTTTAATCCCCATAGGTTGCTGCTACTGAATTATCTGCTACCCAGTTTTAAAAGTCAAAGGCCTGCAGGTAGGAACACACTGCACATATTCATGTAGCCTAACTATATGTTGTCTACTACTCTGTTATTGGCACTGTTGCATAACAGCTATACCTTTAGCACATGCCTCGATTGGACTGTAAAGGTTACCCCCTACCCTGGCTCTGCTGTAACAACAGGGCTGAAACTGCTGCCACAGTTACATGTACAGCTTGCTGACCTCCAAAGTGTTCAAACTCTGCCCTATGTGTCCTAGACTGCAGCAGCAGCTGCAGTCTGGAGCATACACAGTTGTATGTTAAGCTAGCTGCTACAGACATAACATACCTCACAAGCCCCTATAACAAGGGATCAAGACACAACCAGACATAAAGGGGGAGCAAAGGCCCAGAGATAAGTACGTTTCACAGTTTGCCCCTACAAAGATAGTAAGTTGATAGAATAGCAGCTACTGCATTACCATACATATTCTGATGGTTATGAAATGTGACACTCACATGTCTCTCTCACCCTTCTGACCTCAACCTACAATGTTTGCAGTGACCTGCCAGATAACCACACTGTCATGGGACATTGACCAAACATATGAGGCAAAACTGTGGACATACATCATACATCTCTACAATGGACAGTATTTGTACTTACCCTCTGCTATGCTGTAGTCTCCACAACTCATTAATGTCCATCTCAAAAACTTAAGAAAGGGGCCTTATATATTGCACTGTGGTGCCATGTCATTGGTTAATAAAAGTGCTACCCAGCTGTTCTGGATGCAATTAACAAGTCTGAGCCACAGATTGGTGCGGAGGCAAAAACCTGTGAATGAACATTACCTACAAAAGGCAAGCAACTGCTAATGAGGAACAGGTCTGTATGTGGTTTTACTCACACAGTGTATGTGCAAAGCATTTGCAGAGGAACCCTTCAATAAAAGGAATACATCACTTTACCAGGTATGTATTACATTTCCCCATAAAAAGGGATGCAGATGGGAGGTTGGAGGTATGGGAAATAGGGATTAAAACAGTAGGCCTGTATTAGATCTATGATAATGACATGTCAGTGATACTCTACTGTCCAACATCTGCCTCTCAATTGTCCCTGCTTTGAATCACATCTCTACTCTGTCCCTGTCCATCCCTCCTACAATGGTCAGCTGTTATAGTAAAGATAATGGATTACACCTAAGACATAGTGACACTAAGTAAGGGTGTACACTCCTGTAACATCAACCTATGAACTTTAATTCACCTCCTCTCAGTCTGTCAATGTCATACATAAATAGTACAAACATTGTAAAAGTGTCCCTAAATGTCCCTTTCGTACTCTGGCTAAGACCCTGTTTCCTGGGCATTCATCTCTGTCTGGTTGAGAGCTATACCTAACATACCTTTCAACCTCCTACAGTAAGAAATCAGGACAAAGTCATATTTAATGGGGGACAAAGGCCCAAACTCAGTGACAGAGTATACATATTGGCCATGCAATGTAAGAATGTGATTAGAGAAATAGATATTACTATAGAATAAGTGTTGAGTGAGGGGTCTGACAGGTGACAATTATATGCTGTGTCAGTCTTCTGACAGCAACCATAAATCTGTGGACAACCATTTGTCAGACATGCATAAGTTTGTGCAAGAAGGACCACAGCAATGAGGCAAACATGGTGATATTCTTCAAACATCTGCATAGTTGAGAGGTATGAGCCCTACAGGGAACATATACGACAGCAGGTTTGCATTACTGTCTGTCATTGTGGCACACTGGTGTGGCTGGATTGCCCCCATATAGTTGCTGGAATAGTGCACTGCTATTTGTCTGACAGTGGCCATGTCACATATTAGTGGGGATTTGCCTGTAGGGGACACACCACAGTACACTACAGTGATGGGTGTAGAGACATACAGCAGAATTTTCCCAACAGAGACATTACACAGTATTGCTACTATATTGGTGATAGCCACACATGTAGTGGGTCACCAAACTGTGGGGTATGATGTGTGAGGGAGCAGTGGATAGTACAGGCCATTATTGGTGTGTAGGGTGTGTACACAGTGGACATCCAAGTATCTGGTCCTGTAATGTGTTCCTCTCTTGTTGTCTTGCAGGAATGATGTACCGACGGAGACACCACCCATTTTTATCTGCAAAAAATGATGCTATACTGGATGCCCTCAGACTCAGCCATCACATCCTGCTGTCAGGGGGACAAGAGCTATGAGCAGGTTCGACACTGGGCTACAGACATGGTCAATGCCACACATCAAAGGGCAGATGCTGTTACCAGGGATCATGCTGCCACTGGTGGAAGACTTGCAACAGAACAACCACTCTCAGCCACTGAGGAATTCCTGGTGAACCTAGGATCAACCCACAGCTCCGAGCCAACCATCATGCCATAGAGCCTGGAGGTGGGTGCCACAGCATTCACATCAGAGGAATGTCCAGGTAAGCTGACTGTGTTCACCAGTATAATACATTAGCAGTCATTGTGGCAGGCTCTACAGACCAGTACATGGGTGTCAGGTCTATCTGAATTGGAAGGGGGGGGTGGCTTTTAGCCACAGTTGTGCACACATACTCAGAATGTCAGCAATATAGCCAGTATCACATTAGCTACTGTACATGTGGATATATGCACATATTACCTTGTAACACTGCAACATTTGGTGTTGCTAATAATACCTCTCCCTTACCTTTTCACAGGTACAAGTGTGGCTGGAGTTCATGGTCCTGTACCTGGTAAATGTGAAACTGTTGTTTTGCCCAATCAGATGCTCCCTGTGAATGTTGAGGGCTGCCATTTTGTCTTTTGCACAAGTGTTGTGCTTAGCTAGAGTAGAATATTTGTATGTTCCATTTTGGAGCAGTTAACTACAGTGCATACCCTATGGAATGACAGGTATGTATTTGTATAAACATTAAAACATTTGCACTTATAGTTATGAGCAACTATGCAGCCTGCTATACATGAGGCAATTACTGCAAGATGCCCATTCAAACACAATAGGGAACAGGTACAAACCTGAGGCAGTGCCACTACAACTGGCATATCATTGTCAAGATAGGTGTACTGGGTTTTATGTGTAGTTCTGTCACATACACTGTCATATTGCTTACCTTACAGGTGTATTGAACTGGCAACATTACCTGGATGTAGGTGAAGTGCATATTATACAGGGCCTGGGCTGTCTGTGTAGGTTATTGTGAATGTGTGTGTTGTGCATGGGATCAGAGATGAGAAGATGTGGGACATGTAATGCAGTTGTGGATCCACATATATATGAGCCTGTGTGGATTACCATACGTAATAGTGCAGGTAGTAATGTACTGCTTTTGTCTTGCTTCCCACAGGTGAACAAGGGGGTTGGAGTCTGTCCCCCTCATAACCTGATGTCAGTGTTTCATCTGACTCTGATGATGGTGGTGGCCATAGTGAGGCACAGGTGGGGTTGTCAGTGGCTGAATCTGTCCCTCTTTTGCCCCCATTTTCCCCACACACATTCAGTATGCCCACACATACCCAGTCACCAGAGGCCACAGATATTGGACAGTCAGAGGGTGGTGACATAGTACAGGACAGTGTGAGAACTATGGCATCAGTGAGTATAGACACTGGCCATAGCCAGAGAGCTGGTGAGGTCTCACACAGACAGATTGACAGGGATGCTAGAAGGAGGACTGCTGCCCATCCACTTCCTGTTGCAGGTGTCACATCATGGGTCACAGCATGTTTTGAGCTGTCATGGAGACACAGGCACGAGCTGAACACAACACCAGATGGATGCTTAGAGTTATGTATGCAGCACAATCCAACATCCATGACTGCCTCCACCACATTGGTGATGCCATGGAATGTTTCACTGATGTAGTGGACAGACAGTGGGCTCAAACAGTGTCTGTCTTTGAGCGCATTGTCTGTGCTGAACATGTGGTTGAGGTTGGGCATCAGACATGTGTACATAGACCAGCAACAACACACACAGGGTAACAGTCTGCATACCTCTCCCTGTACATATTTTTGCGGAATGTCCACAATTTCACCCCATATCTCTGCTGTGTTCCTCATGCATTTGTGGTTTCCTGGTGCTATACTGTACATCAGTCGCTGACTTGTTGTACCTACTGACACATTTAAGTGATGGCCTTTACATCCTGCTTCTAATCTGACTTGTTTCAGCCTGCTGTTAAACTAACCACATGCTAGGTTACTCAGAGCTTATATAATGTGTCTGTAGGTATGGCCCTTTTTACCTCCATTCACTCTGTCTTTGTCCAGCTTTCTTGCAGTAACCTTTCTTGCAGTAACAGATTGAGGTGCTCTGACAGTCTAGACTACCATCGTATATGTACCTCACATACATTCAAACCACCAGCACCATCACATCTGCTACAGTCCCTGGTCCACTGAACCACACTGGCTGCCAGACAGAGAGGTTTCTTCCCCTCATACTATGAACAAGATAGGGGAATTTTCTGGTCTGCTGGTATATCATTGCAGACTTACTGTTACAGCAGTTGTATGGCAACACTGATGTGTTTGGGGTGGGGGACGATCAGCCTATGTAGGTTGTCAGTGCATGTGCTATGTGTTGTCTCTTGGCCAAGGCCAGGGCATATTGGGCACTCCTATGTCTGACTACAGGGACATCCTCAGGGGGTTCCTCCTCCAAGTCCCCCTGTGGGTGCAGCTGTGGTCACCTTGGCACTGGTGGGAGGCTGTGTATCCCTTCCCTTTGCTGATCCTACTGCAGCTGTTTCTGCAGGAACATATTGTGCAGCATAGCACATACTGTGAACATCTGTGCACATCTGGCTGGAAAGTACTGCAAGGCTCCACCAGATATATCGAGGGACCATAACCATGACTTTAACAACTCAAACACACACACACACACACACACACACACACACTCTATGATGTTCCTGGTTTGTGTGTGTGCCTCATTATGGTATTCTTCGGTGGGTGGGTGTGCATTTCTGATGGGTGTCATCATCAACAGTTCCAGTATGTAGCCAGCATCCCCAAGTAAATGGCCATGTGGGATGCCCCCCTAGCAAACATCTGGTACAGCTGTGATGCATGCCAGATATGGGAGCTGTGATAACTTCTAGGGCTGCCAGCACACACATTCATGATAATTCCCTGGGCATTGCACATGACCTGGTAGTTGATGGAGCGATACCCCTTGCGGTTGACGTAGATTCTACCTTCTTTACTGGGTGGTGCCTTGATGTGTACATGAGTGCAATCTATGGCACCTAGTACCTCAGGGTAGTGTATTATGTGATAGAAGAGTCACGTACTGCTGGCCATCTACTCAGGAGTGTGTGGAAGATAAATGTGCTTACTGGCATGTAATTGGTGGAATACCCTGGATGCAGATGCCTGTGAGACCCCCATCATGTCCCCAGTCTGTCTTTGGAAAGTACCTGTAGTTGTTTACTAAGGGCTACACATACCTTTGTTTCCACTGGGAGGGGTTCCCCTCTGTTGGCTCTGGGTCTGAGTTGAGGGCAGCAGACCTCACTGAGTTGTTGTAGTATGTCCTGTCTACCCTGTAGATCTCTACAATCTCCAGCTTATGTAGCTCCTGGTAGTTTACCCTGGGCCTGAACACTCTTCTCCTTCACAGTCTAGGCCTATGGTCAGCATCAGCAGCAGCTGCATTGACCTCATCATCTAGTACATGCATATGTAGCAGACCTGCAGCAGCCCCTAGCATTCTCTAAGTTAAAATTCCCAAGTCTGTACTCCAGTGGTGTAGAGTATGGGGAAAAAGCAGATTGTAGGGCATATGCATAGTTTATAGTGCTCTGCTGTAGGTGTACTCTGTGAGATTGGCAAGCTATGATGCATTCCACCTGCCAAGTACATCATTAAGGGGTTTAATGGTCCTAGTTTAAGTGTAAAAGGGCTCATCAGCAATTAATATATCATTGGCTTTTTCAGCCATTTTTTTTGTTGGCAGTCTTCCTTGCTGAGCATTGTGGTGCACCATGCAAACACACTCAAACATGCTGGCACAGATGCCCCTAAGGTAAACATAGCTTAGCAGTCATCAGACCCCCCTCCTGCTGAGCCAAGCAGCGTGGCATGCAAACATGCACCACTAAGCTCCAATGAGCTTAAAAATTTGCAGACACACACACCCTTTTGATGCAAGCTACCTCTTCTGTAGATACCAACATGGTTCTGTACCTACATGGATGGGAGCTGCAGACACAGATACCCATTTCTGCTATTCAGTAACCCCAGCTCATTTGCATACAGATTTGTACACAGTACCTGGTAACTACACAAATTCAGGCCCTGCTTCATTAGCAACCACAGCAGTCCTACAATGTACATACTCCACAGAGGGTCCTGTAATGCATTCCTGTTACATACTTACAAATTCTGACTTTCACTATAGATATATATATATATATATATATATATATATATATATATATATATATATATATCTATATATATATATTTTTTTTTTCCCCATAACTGCATGTTTGCACACTGTAGGGTGCTGTGCAAACATACACAGGGGTATTAAAAAATATATTTTACATTATTTTCTATATCTGTGTCCTCCATACTATTTCTGCCACTGTAACTCCACTTTTATAGCCCCTGGTGTAATTTTTACTTCCTCTACACGGAATTTTTCCGTGTACATTATGGACACCAACACAGAGTCTGCACGACTGCCTATCTGCTTGCTGGATCACTCTACCTACCTCATTTGCATGCATTTCACCTGCTTATGAGGTGATTTTCATGCCATGGACACGTCTGTGTTTGCACTCTCGTGTTCGCCCTTTTGGCTTCCTTTACTGGATCATGCCATTTTGCCTACATGGCATATACGTCCATGTAGGCTTTATTAATTTCCCCCTAAAGTCTTATTTCACTGTATCAGAAATTTCAAACACAACACTCAGTTCTGCTCAAAGCACGTTTCTAACAGTTTTACTTATTCATAATCTAAGACCGTTACAATAGCTTTGCTGATAAATTCAACACTTGTCGCACCTTGCCTATCCAATCCTAACTTCCCTCTGTTACTTACTAGACCACACTTACCCTATGCGCTGTCTTGATGATGTCCTAACATTGCCATCAAAGATAAGAAGAAGAACACCATTTCCTTGGATTCAAACAATGTACCTGTCTGCTTCCTAGTAAATATCAAATACAGCTGTGCTCAACCCCTTCTTAACATGTTAAACCATAGCTTCTTCACTTGTTACATAACATATGCTGTAGTGATCCATTTACATAATAGTGGCCATATTACAGGTCCAGATAATTACATACCCATAACCATCACCTATATTATTTGTAAGGGTATAAAATGTATCAAAACTGATCTAATAAACTAGGACAAAGTGAACCTACATTTCCTTGATTCAACACAATATGGCTTTGTTGAAGACAGATCCTATCTAGTCTATCTAAATGATTTATTTGACAGGATTTCAGAAGCTATAAATGTAGACTACTTCATCTGTACTGCTTACCTGGACCTGGCTAAAGCCTATGATACATTCTCCCACATGCAATTATTTTTGACAAGTTTACACAACTTAACATTAATATCTACAACATCCAATCAATAGTCAGCTAGCTTAGTGACAGCACTCATGCAATTAGTATATATATAATAATATATATATATATATATATATATACATATGTCTCTATCAACATATATATATATTGTATGTGTGTGTGTGTGTCTGTGTGTATATATTTATATATATATATATATATATATATATATATATATATATATATATAGGGGGGGTCTAAGTTAACATGTTGCTACTCTTACAGTACTTTTCAAGTTGCAGCTGTAATGTGTGAAGGTCTGTACTACTATAGACTTACTATACAGTTGTAAATGTTTTGTACCATGCACATACCACATTGAATGATAGTACATGTGATCGCAGAACTCTTGTCTTATCACTGGTATTATTCTGTACTGTCCTTACCTTTCATGCCTATTTCATGTATAGACTGGTTAGGTTAACCAGTATGATTAGTAAAACTAACAGGTGTATTAGAACTCCAGTACTAGCTTGACATATAGCTCATACTGGAACTACAACATACACCTGACAGTTAAAAGCAGAGGGCATGTACATCAGGGTGTTGAACTTTTACAGATGATCATGTTGTCTAAGTTTTCCTCAGATGTTACCAGTCATATCCTACTGATCCTCTAATTGCCAAAAGATACCACGGGACAGCCACCACTGCACATGCTGGTGTTACGTGTCATTAGTGAAACTACATGTGCTATCATTCAAGTACTGCAGAATTATGTGCGCCAACAAGCATGGCTTTTTAAGCACAAAGGTTAAAGGAGGATAAAGCTGGTTGGTACAAAGGAATATAGAAGGATGACAATGCTCATTGCCTAAGATATGCCATATACAGCAGATACGGAATAGAGTTTCATTGTGTTCAATTGCAGTGTACCAACTAGACCTTTTCTCTATTGTTTTCTTGCTTGTACCTATACTCCTACAAGCACACATATATATTTTTATTCTTAGTGGCTACCAAACATCTCTCTCCTGCAATGAACCAGACCCATCTTTCCTGGCAGAGGTTGTTCACTATTCATAGGAGACCATCGTCCAAGTAATCATCATTTTTTGTTGTTTTTGTTTGCTATTGTTATACTATTGCAATAGCCCTTCCCCTGTGTGACTAGCTGCATATCCACAGATGCAAGGAGATGCAATGTCTTTTGCCAGGGGCATGCACGTTCCCATAAAGACTTCATGAAGAGAACCATATATGCAGCTTTCAGAGACCAAATCATAGGTCCAAACTATTTCTGTATGTGAGACACACTTTCTCCAATAGATGTCTGCATTACAGTGAGTCATTTGCTGCCTTCTTTCCCATCCCAGGATGTATGACCCAGTATGTGCCACTCACTCCCATCCTCCCCTGCACAGCTCATCTAGTGCCTGAGCAGCTAATCAAACTTGGGTCACCTTAGTGATGGCCATGACTTTATCCTTGAATGCCACAGTCCAAGTCTTCTTCTGCATCCCTTTTAGTCTTCAATTTTCTTTTGTACAAAACACTAAACCCTTTATTGTTTCTCATTCTCAACTTTCTCTTTTCTCAATCTACAATTACGTCTTATGATTGCTTGTTGGAGCTCTTCATCATTAAAAATGCATTTATCTGTTAAAGTCTCTTTTATTACTAATTGAATGAAACATGAATTCTCCAACAATAATATTCATTTTATTACAGTGTTTTTCTTTTCATTTTCTTTTCAACGCATGTGATGGATTAATGTCTATGATGCTTTTACATGGGCTCCATTATGGAATCCTGTTGCACTGTCCTGTAGTATGCCATGATATATGGGGATATTCTGCATCACTTCAACATGAAATGGCCACATCTACATCCTGTCTTATTTCTTCCATCAATGGCACAGCTTGGAAAGTTGCTGCCTTTAAATTGGGCACAATGCCTGTGTAATTCCATTCCCCTGTCCTCCCATTATTAATTACGCCACTGCTGTATAAGCCATGCTTATCATTTCTGTGGCAAATAGTAATGTGCTACATAAGGTCAGATTTATACTACTTATCTATTGTTCTGCCTCACCCTTTGCTTGTGCTATCCGATATCCCATTTATTAATGAGCTTTAATAACCATGTAAGTGAGTAAGCAAGTAAGGTTCCTTTTAAAGCATGATTGAATGCTAAAGCAAAATACAGTATCATAGAGTCCAGGTAAAATTACAGAATAAACAGACGTTACATATTTTTTTCCCAACTATGCAATCCATTTTCCCCAGTAATATTTCTTGCCTGTCTGACTGTTCCATAGTCTATGTATTATGAATGAGCTGTATTATGCACCCTGCTGCCATTCCATCCACTTCAGATATAGGATGTACTTTTAAGATTCTACTTTCTCACAGTGATACGTTGTACAGGGTATGCCCATGCACACTTAAACACTGACAAATTCTGATTATCTGAAATATATTAAGTGTCTACCTCTCACTTACACCTTTATCATTCTAAAGGATGCCTCATTTTTGTTAGCACAACATTAAACCACATTCTGTAGGTACCCTTTTATTGTTTCAGCACTTCATTTGGTACAGTCCATCATCATGTGCTACTAATAAGCCATTGAGAACATCACTGAAATGCAGTTGTGTTGCATTAATCACTGAAATGCAGTTGTGTTGCATTAATCACTGAAATGCAGTTGTGTTGCATTAATCACTGAAATGCAGTTGTGTTGCATTAATCACTGAAATGCAGTTGTGTTGCATTACTATTTCCTGTAGAGATGCATAGTTATAGCTGGACTTCTCATGCTTATTGATTATTACACATGAAGATTCACTTGACCCTTTTTACCATTATGTCACAGCTATGCTGAATTGTGGTAGCTTGCATTGTTTATATCATTTTCAAAAGTTCAGGCTAGAAACATAAAGCACAAGGACCTTGGATCCTTGGATGAGGTGAAAGCAGTACATACCAGCTATCTTGATTTAGCCAAGGCATTTAATGCAATTCACCACTTGGGGATCACTGAGAAATTCTCCCAGCTGGGGATTAACCCATACATCACTAGATGGGTTGCCAACTGGCTCACTGATAGAATGCACACTGTTAAAGTTGGGGAGTCTATGTCCACTAGTAGATGAGCTACCAGTAGTGTACCACAAGGATCTGTACTGGGCCCTCTTTGGTTTGGAATCTATTTCTCTGAAGTCCAGGTCAAAGTAGATGGCCTGTGACTTACCAAGTTTGCAGATGACTGTAAATTGAATGCAATCATAGAGTCCCCCAATGATGTTAACATATTAGAGAAGGGACTGACACAGACAAATGATTGGTGCCAAAGAAGTGGATTAAAACTAAATGCAAGAAATGCCTCATTACCCCCTTTGGCAAAGAAGTAGCCCCTCCTACTTCTATTTGTATGATGTAGATAGCACCACTCTAAGCTCAAACATAGTGGTACGAGACTTGAGAACACAGGCTGATAGCAATCTAAACTTTGCTTACCAGTTGTGCTTAGTGGTAAGGGAAGCCTTCTACATTGCACATCTTATAAATAAGGGCATCACATCCAAGACCAAAGAGGTTATACCTCTACTGTACTCAACCCTTATCTGACCACTAATTGAGTACAATGCTCCCTTCTGTATGTACCTCAGCAGACATCTACAGCAACTGGAGAGACCATAGAGGTTTCTAACTAGGAGAATCCAGGGCCTCCAAAACATGACCTATATAGAAAGACTGAAGGCCCTGTCACTGTACACTGTTTCATACAGGCTGCTGAAAGGTGACCTGTGTTTGGCCTACAGAGCAGTCTCTCACCCTGCCCTAATACATCTGTAAACCAAATGGGACAACAGTCACTTGCTCTAGAGATCTCAGCTTAGCTGTGACATTAATAGAACATATGACAAAGACAAATATATCTCCCAGCGACTGCAGCTCCTCTGAAATAAGCTCCCACTTCAAGTGAAGCAAAGCTCCTCAATGACCCTATTTAAGCCCAACTTTGACAATTGGATGGATAACCATAAATTTAACCTGAGTGGCACCCATGTCCCTCATGGACAGGGGCAATCAGTGCCAATCATAGATAAGCTATGTTAACAATGACCACTTAACTATGGTCAGTTGTGGCACATGGGTTTTTGTAAGGCTAGCCTTGTAAAGACTCTAGGGCCATTAGCCTAGTAACTTCCTATGAACCTATGAATAACACCTAATTATTTCATACCTATCTATCATGTGAGATCATTTATCCAGCTTATTTTGTTTAGGCAGAGTGAAATTCTGGCTATAGTTTGGTTAATTTTATTCCAGGTAACCAAAAAGCACAATACAGAAATCCTTCTGACTGGATAACTAAAGTTGCATCACCTGCAGTATTGAACCAAGATATGGAATCTGAATATGTATCTTAATTGAACAAAAATGTAGCCAGCACAGTAACAACTAAACAGAAAAAAGTCTGATAGTTAAAGAGATCATCATATCAATGAATTGTGAGTCAGTTTTATTTGAAGTAAGATGGATATGCATAGCTCCATTCATATCCCTGGCTCACTTATCTGCGCAAACACACACACACACACACACACACACACACACACACACACACACACACACACACACACACACGCATGTACACATGCACACCATGTTTATACACACACACACACACACACACACACACACACACACACACACACACACACACACACACGCACACACACACACACACACAGAGTCATATACACACGCACACATGCACACCATGCTTATAGGCACACACACACACACACACACACACACACACACACACACACACACACACACACACACACACACACATGCACACATGCTCACTCATGTACACATGCACACATGGACATCATGCTTATAGACACACACACACACACACACACACACACACACACACACACACACACACACACACACACACACACACACACACACACACACACACACACACATTGACAGCTTCATGCTCTTAGAACTTTGTCCCTGATGAGGTACTGACTTTTGCTAATTATCAGTACTGCGTTACAAGGACAGCAATAAACAAGACAAAAAAATTAATCCAACTGTGCTGTACCTTCAAATGAAATGTATTTTCTTCTGACAACAGAGTATGTACACTGAGTTCCGTGGGTTCAAGATACTGCGATTCCATTTGTAAGAACTGTTACTGTTTCTTGTAAAGACTAAGTATCACAGTACAGAATAAGAATGTATCAAGTCAAAAAAAGACCTATAATACTGTAAAAAAAAGAAAAATATATATGAAAAAGAAACCAGATGACTGTCAGCCATTGCCACTCAGTGTAACATGGTTCAGCACATTTGGTGCCCAATGCCGCTACAAAACTCAAAAAAAGAAGCAAGAGTAAACAAAATACCACTCTAAAGTGGATAATACATTTTTCATTTCTATGCTTTACTGTTATCAGTGATGTTGCTTTCACAGAAAATAAGTTGAAATGGCACTGCATTATATTGGCTTTCTTAAATTCTGAAAAGCAATTTTCATTCCATGTAGTTAAAACACTAAAGCTGCTCACAACTCCCTGAGCATGCTTATTTTTCACCGCAGCTGTTGTGAGGAGTACTGAAATATTGGCAACAGCAATCCTGCTTTTAAGCTAGTTTGACATATGAGCCGCATAGCAATCAGAAAACTGCTGCTGTAGCTGTCTTTAAATGATTTATCAGTGGACGCAACAAGAGGCCAAAGTAGTTCTTTGCAGAAATTTAGCAAGATTACAGGTATGACATCCCTTATTATAATGCATTGCATCTCTTGTGGCAAGTCAAGACTTAGTTCTAAAGCCTGTTTTACCTGTCTTTATGAAACATTTCTGAGCTGTCGCCATGGACAGATTATCAGCTGTGTGCACAGTTCATGATATTTTCATACTTTGCTAAATGACAGAAATTCAGGATCTTATCATGGTCATAATGAAATATGATCAGCCTAATTGTCATTTTCCTGACTATGTCAGCATTTCAAGGTGGTGACCTGCAAAGAAGTGAACCACAAAGCCACTATCACATGACACAATACTATGATATGACATGGCATCCTCTCTTTAATGTTAATTCAGAACTGATGATGAATTGAACTCCTCCTTTGTCCTACCTTATCACATGTTTGTTTGGAAAATAATAAGGCTAATTTCTGTTTAAAGAAGTGACATAAACATAATACAAGATCAATGTATGAAAAGAACATATAATATGCTGTTATTTTTCTTTAAAAGTGTTTTGAATTTAGTTGTTCAGAACAATAGTAAGGCAAAAATCTACTTTTACTAGTTCTTAAAAAAGACATGTAGTTCTTTTTTAACTCCTTTCAATAAGTGGTAATTCTGGCTGGATCTTTTCTGTGCATTTTGCCAGACAGCCCTTTCTAAATATTTATCCAAAGCACACCGACTCATTTTATACTTAATGTAACATTCATATGTTCAGACAGAAATCATTATTACATGATGCAAGTAGGAATGACGTGTAGGCTCAAAAATAGCTTGACTTTGAATCTGTGGTAATCTTCATGCCAGCAGATGTCATCCATTATACTAAATTGTCAGAAATGCCATCTCAGCCAGAAACAACTCTGATGCAGAGTTCAATAATGGAACAACATTGCTGAATGACAGTTGATACCATCAGTAAAGAAATGCCAGCTGTTTTCTTTCTTTTTTTTTTTTCAGTCCCAATTTGGCCATCTTTTCATCACCCTGGCCAGCAGTGCCCTAGATCCATGCTGGGTCTATTACTTTACCAGTTTGTCTTCTACCCCCCTAGACTTGCTCTGATATCACTAGGGCTGGTCATGGATCCTAAGAGCTTGACCATCTCTACTTCCATTCTGTTTTTTTTTTTAAATGCTCTACTCACCTCCTCATTTCACAGCCTTGACACTTACATTCAAGAGCAACTCCCCTCCTGGAACCATGCCTTCCCTAACAGAAAGTGAGCATCAGTGACAAACTGTTTTACTATCCCTCCATTAGTTGTGTAAGCCACTAATCAAACCCCAGCCGATCGAGCCAAAGGCTTTACACCTCTATGTCACTGGAGTGGCCAAGAAATGTTAGCTGTTATAACCAGAGATTTTTCTTCGATGCTTGTGCAAAAATATCAAACACCATTTACTCACTTTCCAGAAAAAAACAGTAACCACTAAAAACAAGTAAACGTTTTGATTATCCTGGGAAGCCATGATCTATTGATTAAATAAAATTGAATTTGCACCACCCTCATATTATAGCCATTAACATCAACTGATCTTGTCAAGCCTTCAGAAATTTAAGGGATCATTATTTACCAGATGACCTTCACAGGAAGGCATGATTACTTGTAGGACTGAGTAAACAGCCTCTGATGTCAGTAGACCTTGCTGATTGCCTATTATTAAGACATTTCTGTTTGCAGGGGTCTGTGTTATCTGAGATACTAACATATTGTTTCATATTCAGCAGATTCCTTGTCTCCTCTATGTACTATATTATATTTACTTTTCTTCAAGATGTTCTGTAATATGACAGCACCCATATTCTGAAATCCAGGGAGCCATTTTCTTATCCATATCCATGTCTGATTTGCATTAAATATCATGTCTTAACTAGAACCCCACTTCCCAGTTCAGCTCTACATAAGGAAAAAAGAAAAACATTTCATGATACCTACAGGACTTCAACTCATCCAGTATTAGCTACAGTATAAGATAATAACATTTATTTTCTAATAATAAACTGCTATCTTCACTTTCTTATGGAAAAAAACAGAGTCTAAAACATTTGATTAAAATAAATCCAAGAATTAAATGCTCATTTTACATATTTAAAGTGTGGTCTCACCCACAGGTCCTTCTGACAATCCTTAAAAGTTCCTGTCCAAAACCAAATTTCTGCCCATAAACATTTAACTCCAGATTAATTTTGTTCATAGTCAAGTTTGCTTATCCCAGTGGAGTAGTTCCTCTAAAATGACTTTATCTTATTTGGATTACTGATATTCCTTTTTTAAGTTTAGGTTAAGCACATACTACCAACACAGTCTCTTTGTTGACACTTCATGTGTAATTTTCTCCTCTTCCTGTTTCTCAGTACCCCAGCACATTAAATGCTAATGATTTTGGTTTGTTTTATGTTTGTGTCTGAGGTTGTGTCTTAAAAATGTTGGCTTCTTCATTAGCAAGCCTACCTCTGACCATAGCTGACTGAACAACTAAATAATGTTTCCTCAGAAATAAATAAATAAATAAATAAATAAATAAATAAATAAATAACACGAATAAATACATAAATAAATAAGTAACGGGCGCTAGGATCCGCCACATAACACAAGCACTCAGGTCACTCCAAGGCAAGTACAAATATGACTCAGTCATTGTCCATGCTGGTGTGAATGACCTGAGACGTACCTCCCTGGACTACATGAAAAGAGACATAAAGGAGCTCTCTGAGCATGTAGCCCAGGCCGGTATGACCCTGACCTTGAGTAGCATCTTACCCTCACCAAGAATGATGCCACAATATGAAGACAAGATGATCAATTTCAACAATTGGCTTAAGTACTGGTGTCATTCAAAGGGGATCCAATGCCTGTCAGCTTGGGATGATATGCTCGACAAGCCACGATGCTTCGCTAGGGACGGCTTGCACCTGTCACCCTGGGCTTTGGATATTGGCAAAGGCTCTTGCTACCCCCATAGTGCCTTTTTAGGCAAGGCTCAAAGACAAACCCACCTCCATAGGTATCACAAGGGATAAGAAACTAAGAGTAATGCTACTCAACGCCAGAAGTCTAAACCTCAAGATGCATGCACTCGAAACTCTCCTTAGCATGGAGAACATCGATATCTGTGCAGTAACAGAAACATGGTTCAGGGCTCCCGAGAGCACCCCAGCACTACCAGGTTATACCTCATACCATGCTTTTCGGCCCCAAAACTTGGATCGAACCACAAAAGGAGGGGGAGTATCGATATTCATCAAAGATACCCACACCTCCAGGTTGGTGGCAAAGCACGAAGCATCAGAGACTATCCATGTGCAACTAACAGTGGGTAAAACTGCCTTCCAGTTTATAGCCTGCTACAGACCACCCTCCCAATCCCAGGAACCCAACTCGGCCTTCCTGAGAACACTGGAAAATATGAAGGTCTCTCCAAACACCATTATATTGGGCGACTTCAACTACCCAAACATAGACTGGGAGCATTACTCTAGCTCCAACACCCTAGCCCAAAGATTCCTAGAATTTATAAACTCAAATGCTATGGAACAGCTTGCTACCACTCCCACAAGAGGGGAAAACATACTGGACCTGATCATCACCAACATGGAGATTCTATGCTCCAGACCAGAAGTGTATCCCTCTCTGGTAAGATCAGACCATAAACTAATCTCACTGGATATTCACATCCCGACCCCACCCCCTGCCCAGAAAACCACAGTGAAAAACTTCTCTAAAGCAAATTTCACACTCCTCAAAACTGAGGTGGAATCCTTCAAAGCCCCCGGGCCTGTGGAAAATACAGCCCAGACCGCAGAATCCTTTATAAACGCATTCTATGAACACCTTCAGGAATGCATGGATCATGTGATCCCAAATAAAACCAAGACCCAATCCTCCAAAGGCAGACGTCCTGTCTGGTGGACCCCAGCCATAAACAAACTATACAATAGAAGGAGGAAGCTACTAAATGATAGAGCAAAATCCCAAAAGGGAAGGCATCACTGATCAGTATTAGCAAAAACTACAGGCACTCATAAAATTGTCTAAGGCCAGCTTGAGAGATAAATTGCACAGGACACTAAGGATAATCACAAGGCTTTCTTTAGTTATGTTAGGAACCTGGGTGGTAATTCCCAGATATGCTCAGAATTAGTCCAAAATGACAAAAATACACTGAACCCACAGACATTGCCAACATCCTAGCTGACAGGTTCAGCAAACTTCTCCCTCCCCACCAAAAGGGCAAATATCTATCCCAGCAGAGTGCTGCCCCTGACATCTCAGATGCTCAGGTAAGAGCCGCCTCTCCAAAGCAAAAACACAGCATCAATGGGACCAGACGGTGTCCCGGCTGCGTCCTACATGAACTCCAAGAAGAGCTAAACCCAAACATAAAACTACTGTTCAATCTCAGCCTTACTACAGGATATGTGCCCAAAGAGTGGCGTACAGCAACAGTGGTCCCTCTCCATAAAGGTGGTGCCTCAACGGATCCTGGAAACTATCGCCCCATAAGCCTGACTAGCTTGGTCTGCAAAGCTATGGAAAGGATCATCATGGACCTCATAAATAAAGATATTGGGGACCTACAGACACTGGATCCTACCCAGTTCGGCTTTGTTAAGGGCAGATCCTGCCTCTTAAACCTGGTTGATTTCTTTGAAACAGTCACCAAGGCCATTGACGAGGGGAAGGTGGTCCACACAGCCTACCTGGACCTCGCAAAAGCCTTCGATAAAATACCACACTCGGGCATTATAGATAAGCTCACCAGCTTAAATATAAACCCCTATGTCACTAGATGGATTGCAAACTGGCTCAAGGACAGAACCCACATGGTTAGAATTGCTGGAGCCATGTCAGACTCCAAACCAGTTACAAGTGGTGTCCCACAAGGCTCAGTCCTGGGACCTCTCTTGTTCGGTATATATTTCTCGGAGGTACAGGCCAACACGGAAGGACTGTGGCTGACCAAGTTCGCAGATGACTGCAAACTGGGCACCATAATTGACTCTCCAGCCGACACAAGCATCCTCCAAAAGGGCCTCATAGAAACAAACAACTGGTGCCAGAGCCATGGCCTCAAGCTAAATGCCAAAAGTGTATAGTCATCCCCTTTGGCAAAACAAAGTGCCCACAAATTACCACATAGGTGGTAATCCATTAAGTACAGAAGAAGTAATTAGGGACCTGGGGACCCAAGTTGATAGCAATCTCTCATTTGACAACCACGTGGCCAAAGTGGTTAGAAAAACGTTTTATATAGCCCACCTAATCATGAAGGGATTCACATCTAGATCAGGGAGGTCATCGTGCCTCTTTACTCATCCCTCATCAGGCCCATAATTTAGTACAATGCCCCTTTTGGGATGTACCTTACCAGACACCTGCAGCAACTGGAAAGACCCCAGAAGTACCTCACCAAGAGGATCAAAGGGCTCAAACAGATGCCATATGCTGCCCGGTTAAAGAAACTCCAGCTCTACTCAGTGGCATACCGCCTGTTCAGAGGCGATCTGTGCCTGATGTATAAAGCCATGTCCAACCCGGAATTAATGGACATGCTGCACCTCAGAAAATCCAAATCCCATCGAGCTACACGCTTGAGAGACTTGAACCTCAGCACTGAAATAAATAGGACATGCTGGAGGGACAGATTCATAACCCAGAGGCTCCCTTCACTCTGGAATAAAATCCCAGTCCAGGTTAGGCAGAGTCCCTCATTGACTCTATTCAAGAGGAATCTTGATGAGTGGATTGGAGATCGTAGGTTTACCCCGGGTATCACTTCTGTGTCACTGTTAGACAGAGGCACAGTATACTAACCTCGAAAAAGGGAATAGCAAAATAAATTTAAAATGGGTGGCGAAAGCCAAACACATTCTGGCTAGGCTTATAAATGCCCAAGGGCAGATAGCCTAGTATGAACCTATGAACCTAAATAAAACACCGCCCTGTGACTTCCTGCCACACTATCGCATGGTAATGATAAAAGTCATTGGTACAATCCTTCACTACCTAGTAAAGCTGGAAATCACTGAAGCTGTAAATAAATATTTATATTAATAGCTGACTGCAAAGCAGTCCTAGGTTATTTGCAATTGCACTGCTGTGGTATCCAGATAGGTGGATGCTTGCTGCATTCATAAAAAGGAAAGAAAAGGGTGTACATGAAAGTAGGGAAATGGGATGATCAACCAGAAGGTAATAAGTAAAAATGACATTTAGGAATGTGCAGGACAGTGAGGGAGAAGGAAACTTTTCTTTTTTGGGAACTCTTTTTTTTTAGTATAGAAAAGGGAAGACAGAAAGGGTGACATGGAAAGCAGGGGATAGGAAAGAAGGATAGGATATCACACAGGTGCAGGCAGACAAACACTTAACAGCATACACAATCCAGGGTGGAAATACACACAGTATAACAGAAACATTGCAGGGACAGAAATAAGCAGAGGGTAGACAGATGCGGATGAGGAGTGTTGGAGAATGCTCAGAGTATGGGGCAGAACGCAACAGGAAGAAAGAACACATTGTTGGGAATAGGATGATGTACAAGCAGCTGCCATGATCCTCCTTACCCAGTTCACAGGGGGAATGCAGTAATTCATCACCTTATAATAGATTATGGTGGTTATAGTATACATCACATCCCCTTTGGTTGCTCAAATATAGGAGACAGCTGTTTGAGAAATCTGCTATTCACTCTACATGGGTCACATGCTCACTATACTACAACCTCGAACACATGAAGCAATGTAGGAAGGCTTCTTGCTGGGGATAGTCCAGAACCATCCTGAAGTGTGACACTTCTAGCCTCATCATCTTTATGAACCTCAGCTACAGCCTCAGTGGGGGATGTGGTGGAGGTGCATGCAGAACAAAGCTATTGTCTGATACAAGGATGCAAAAATGGTACATTACTCATAAGTGAATGTGTTTTGACAAAAGACTGAAAACTCTAAGACATGTCAGCCCTTTTGTGCATAAACAGCTGTAGTTGGCCGCAAAGCTCTCCGGCCTCCTGCAGCAGACAACACAGTTTGTATCACATTCCACTTGGGCTGAGAGAGAAAGGGTTCATCAGGAAGAAATGATAACTGTAGGAAAAAAATATTATAACAGTATACAATCCCAGAAGTATTTTTATTATATGCAAGACAAGCAGCAGGCAAGTGAATTCCATGAACAAACATTAAGATACAGGAACTGAGTATGACACAGGAAGAGATGGGGAGATGCCCACACAAGGTGTAGCTCAACCCCACCTCAGAATAGGGTCCTGTAGAAACCTAGAAAAAAATGTATACGCGTAATACAGGCGGTGCTGCAACCACTATGGTGTCCATTTGTCATGGAAGATCCAGAGAACTGCAGATGAAAGTCCTACAATGAGCTTTGTATGATCTGCTGCATGCTTAGCTGCAGAGCTACTGACTGACAATCTTCCAGCAAACCAGCCCTATAAGACCTGTGCTAACTGAACTTATTATAATAGTTGTGCACTTGTTGGTCTTTATTGGTAATCTAGTTTAGATCTGCTACTGATTTAACTTTATTGAGAATGGAAAAAGAATGTAAACATTTATAGGTTTATAGGATTGCTGTAGAGTCTTGAAGAGTATCATTTTGCTGTTGGTGTGTGTGTGTGTGTGTGTGTGTGTGTGTGTGTGTGTGTGTGTGTGTGTGTGTGTGTGTGTGTGTATGTGTGTATGCATGTGCTTGTTTTATTTTTTTCAGCTATTTTAGCTTTTCTGTCTTGTTATAAATTGTCTGTGTTTGGGAAGCCCAGAGCTTATTTGCTGCAGTCTGCTACATGATTAACTACAAAGATACGGATTGTGACAAATTTCCACTGTATTTGACTAAATACTAGCCATACAAGACCTTAGATAAGTACATTTTGACTTCTTGTAAATGGTTTCATGATTGGTAGTAATGTGGTGGGTGGAGATTAGCTTACAATAAGTACAGATGATGTGGAGGTGGGTGGGATTGGGGTTAGGGTAGGGGAGTGGCATGAGTCTGAACAGAAAATGCTAAACCAATCAGGTACTTCAATAGAATGCAGTTACTCCCCCTCCACAGATAGTTTTCTACCAGAAACAATCAATGAGGTAGAATGTTTAGGGATATAAAGACAAGGCCTTTGAACTCTAACTACTTGAGGTGTATCACAGCATTTAATTTTATTGTTATGCACTTTATTTGCTTTCTCCATGGAAATTTTGCACTGCTAAAGTAAAATATGCTAAAGTGTCAATTTAACTTCAGCTAAAGTGTATAAGGCCTATGGGTGGGGGTGCTGTTCCAGCCGATTAAGCACTATAGTACAGAACACAATTATGCAGAAGTGAGGGGAAGAAAGATATTTCAACAATTTAATTTGATTCTTGGAAACTTCCTTGCATTGGTGCTAACTGAAGGTATTTTTCCTTTTGTGTATTTACAAATGAAGTGAAATTCAGCTGTAGACATTCCTTTGTCAGTGGCATTGTCTTACTTTTGTATCAGGAATCTTCAGTGATACTTTGTGCTAAGTACATTGGGAGAGAAATAGATTAAAATAATTAAGATTTTTTGGTGGTTAAACTGGGTAGACAAAGCACTATTCTTCTATGCTCTGCTGCATTAACTAGTTTTTGATGAACATTAGTAATGCTCTATAATTCACAGTTGTACATTTGTGCTTTATACCCTTTAAACTGGAAAATAAAGCAGATAATAGGAGATATGTCTTGGTAGGAAAGTTTAGGATTATTAAACTGGAGGTTGCCAGAAGTTAGAAGGACAGATGGAAATAAGGCAACTAACAAGAGACATGTTTTGGTATGCAAGTTTGGGATTACTGAAATGGTTTCCAAATTTTAGAAGGATAGGTTGAATGCCTATCTCAGGTAGTTCTCACTCACAGATCCACAGCATACAGTCTGCAAATGTGAAATGTAAGCACTTTAGAATTAACAACTTGAATTTTAACAGATATGAAAACATTAGGCAATGACCCAATACTTTTCACAACCAGAACTATCTCAGATTATCAACAGTTGACTAGAATAGCCAGTAGCTGTGCTGCTCATAAAACATGAAGTCAGGTGCTATAACTGCACCCTCTAGAAGAAGCGAATTGAAACATGTTAATGTATTTGCTAGAGATTAGCAGCAGAAAAAAATCATTTGTTACTTAGTACAACTAGTTGTTTCCTCCACACTAGAGTACAATATATATATCTCATTTAGCTGAATATAGTACTCAATGTATTCAAATTCTCCTAATCAGTGGACTAAAATGTTGGATCAACCTGATTGTCTTCCTTCTCTTATCAGCCTCTTACCACTTCATATGCTCACAGATAATGAATTTTTACTTAGTACAACACATTCTGTTTGTGACAGATGCAAGTATTTAACCAACACAATGGCCTCACTCTCACAAAAGGATTAAGGATTTAAACAAACACTCTGATCACTGACTGAAAACTCCAGTTAAATAGCCAGTTGGCCACCATGGTGATCTTTGCCCCTTTGCCCTCTGTAGTGTGATCTCAGAGTTGGTATATTAAGTTGGTGTGCAACCCCCAGCATGGGGGGGCAATGCTCCCCACATGGGTGAGTTTAATTTGGTTCAGTTTATATTTTACATTGTGATATTGACAAGTAGTTACCTGGAGTTTTTAGTCAGTGATCCAAGTGGTGATGTAAATGCATTTTTGGCGATGTTGCCTCGGTCTTCAGAAAGTCAGGTAAGTGGGATTTCAGTAATTAGAAGTAGACCCGTTCAAAGATTAATACTAGGCTAGCTGCCCTTAAAGGCCATTTTAAACCTAGTCAATTTCCCTTCAAAGATGATAATCAGACCCTGTATCTGTGAAGTAAACTCCTTAACCATTATGCCAAATGCCAACCGAAGATGTTGATGTTCTTTTTTCCATTTCATTGCATGTATTCAGCAGCAGCTACAACACACATGACCAAACAGTAACTCTCACTAAGACAATAATTCAAGAAGATAACATCACTGACTGATTTGAAGATTTGTATGTGAAAAACATAGAAGACTATGAGCAGGTGGCAATCGTAACTGCTTTATTATGTATTGGAGACATTGATGTCAATAAATTCACCTTGAGAGATAAGCTCGAGAGGTGATTTCTGGAATTCATGTCAAGAACGCTGACATCAGTATTTTTATTGGAGAAATGATCATAATTCTTTGCAGTGCATAGAAATATATTTCTCTGTATACTACTAATTAGATCAAAAATGGCAAAAAAATGTGTTTTGTTGGCATTTATAGCCAGTAAAGCACTTAGTGAGTGCTGTCAAATGGACAGCAATGCACATTAAGAAAGTTAGGGACAGATGTGAGGCACATCAAGCTGAAACAAAACAGTTTTTGTTTTTTAGTTCTGCTACTGTGTTTTGCTGGCTGGCACTGTCATTTGTGTGTGTCCTGATCTTAACAGCTCTTAGAGGGTTGTTCAGCAATTATTAATATCAAGTTTTGCTTAACTGATTTGTCTTTTTTAGAATATCAGAGTGCAGTCATAGCACTTCCTGCACTAAAAACTTATTAGACCATATAACATACAAAGACTAACAGTTGCCATTGACATTCCTATAAGTAGCTAACAATGAACACAAATTAGGTATACTGAAGAGCAACACGTGTTTGTTATTCTGGCAATGCATGAATTTATAATAATGATTTCATGCTGACTCCAGAATATTGACTACCTCAGAAGGTTTACAGCATTTAACAGTCTGTTGCAGTTCATATAATGTTGTCACCTATGTTTTATTCATGCAAAAAAGAATAGTTAACGTTGCATTAAGTAAACTTTTTATTCAAATTTCAGTTTGAAAACTAGTAATCATTTGCTTAATAGTTAGGAAGATCTTAATATTTAACTCATTCCTTCCAATGGCGCTCTTGAAGTTTGCCCTGTAACTACCAATGGGCGGAGCCTACGTTTCTTTGATAGAGTAAAATGATGTCCTCACATTTCAAACAAAAGCTCTTATCACTGGAACCATAGAGGTTACAAAAAAGTGTACATTTCAGACACCTCAACACAAAGTATTTTTATACTAGTAATATTCTTTAGCTTCTAAGTCGTAAAACAGGATAAGTCACAGTAAACACAGTAACCATTAAGTTTCTAATATTTTGCAAACAGCTTACAATATCTCAGCAGCCACTCAGCTTACAAACATACTGCAATCAGAATTTTGTTCATCCAGCTTGGTGCTTTCATACGGGGTGAAGCTATTCTGTCTGTGTAACCTTTTTTTGAAGTATTTAGAAAAATATGAAATTTATGACAATATAAATATTATACAAATGACAAGTAATATTTCTTTATCTGCACTAGACAGAGATTAGATATCATGCAGTTGAGTTTGTCATTGTGTAAGATTTAGGATGAAAGCTTTTAATACTTTGTATGTAGAATGGTTGTGGGATTATTAATGCAAATATGAAAAAGCAATATATGATGCCTATAGGTGTTAGTAGGGTTGTAACTGCACAAGCTCCGGGAGGTGTCACTCAGCTGTAATGAGTTAATACGGTTTAACATTACAACAAATTATATGTGCAGTACTGCTTAATGTTTACATGTTAACACTTAGGCAAGGATTCATAGAGATGCATTGCAGGATCACTGTGCTGTATGACTAGAATGCACTGTTGTGAAAAGGAGACATGAATAATGTATTTGGAACACGTCGCATGGGTAGGCAGAAAGGTATACTTCAGGCAGTGCATATAAGGCAGGATGGAAAACTTACACCAACAGTTAAAGGTACAGAAGAGCTACACAGCAGGGAAGGTCAGTGGTCTCTGCTGCATGAGCCATGAAAATGTGTACTAAGGTCAGAGCAGGTAGCATGAGTAAGTAGCCATTGCTGCAGGCTGTTGGAAGGTGCTCCATACCAACAACATGTAGTATATGTAAAGGAGCTGTTACCTAGTACTAAGCTAGCTGGACAGCTTATTTGTTCAATTAAATGAGTTGAAAGTGGAGTATAAGCAGGTGTAAATTAGGGCATATAACACACAGAAGTATATACAGAAGGAAATCATAAAAGGAAATTCAAGGGTGAGGATAAGACACTGTCTTTGCTAGAGATTGGTCCCCTATGTTATGTACACACAGAAGGAGAAGGTATGATGGGAAGGAAACAGAAGGCAGTATAAAAAGAGAAGCTGCATCTGCCACACATCATTTGGGTGTGAATAGCAATATGAGAATTAGAGGGTTCCCTAGAAAATAGGAAAAGGTAAGCAATAGATGGAAGCTTACCATTTTCAGGTAGAGTAGGCAAGTATAACCCCTGCCATAGAGACACAGATATTAGCAAACAGAAAAAAAAGAGGGTGACGTGAAAGAATGTTGGCACTCTGAGTCACTTCCACCTACCTCACCATCATCAAACAACAAGTATAAGGATAGGTGGAAAAGAGTGGGACATAACAAATTCTCCAGTAACTACCAGGATGGCTGAGGCTGCAACCAAGCTCTCCAAGAGAGTAGGAGTGAATGAAAAGTATGGACAAGCATAAGACCCTGTTTCACATGTCAGCTATTGGGAGACTAAAATTATTTTACAAAAAGAAAAAAAATGCAGCAGCAAAATGTCTTACCTCCTTCTTGAAATCTGATCATATTTCACTACTAACAATTGCTCTTCTTATAGGAAGCTTAAAACATCTAACTGTGAGTAGCATAACTATAAAAATAAAGTGCAAGTTTCTAAGGCGTACAATAACTGTTGAAAGAATATAATCCAGTAAGAGTTTTTGCAAGGGGCTTTGCTCCACATAACTCTGTCTGTGGGAGCTGTGGCCTGCAATTTGCCTGCTACTTATGCTATATATATATATATATATATATATATATATATATATATATATATATATGTGTGTGTGTGTGTGTGTGTGTGTGTGTGTGTGTGTGTGTGTGTGTGTGTGTGTGTGTGTGTGTGTGTGTGTGTGTGTGTGTGTGTGTGTGTGTGTGTGTGTATGTGTGTGTGTGTGTGTGTGTGTGTGTGTGTGTGTGTGTGTGTGTGTGTGTGTGTGTGTGTGTGTATATACTGTTTACATTAGTAAACTTTGCTTTTACTTTCAGCATAGTCTCTAGACTAATCACAACCCTCTCTAATTTACACTGCAGGCACATAAACAGGACTGTTTGGCAGTTTTAAAGTATTCCAGAGCTACTTCAATTAAGCTTTTGTTAGATACTGATATTTTAAGCTCAGTATTCACCTTTAAACTGATAATTTTTTCAGGTCTTCTCTCTGTGGGGCTGAACCCGCTTCGTTTGCTATGCTCACTCCGCTCTCCTCCCTGCCTCCATCCCCACCCTCCCCCAATAACATCAACCTTATAACTAGCCTGACCCCTCCCATACTTCTCTTCCACCTATCCCATAACCCCCCTAATTATTCCCCTATTATACTTCCTCATTATTGTACTCTACCTCCCCACCTATTTCTAAATAAGCCCATATAGTACTCCATTCTCTAAACTACTTCTATCCTGCTCATATTCTTTATCACACTGCACTCAGCCACCATCATGTCCATCACAACTATTACTTTGATCTTGCTTCTCTCACTTACACTCTCTCTCCTAACAATAATCACAACTTTCCAGGCACCCAACATACCTCCTGCACATACCTGTACAACCAGCACCCATAATCCACAATTATCAAGTTACTCAGACATCCACCCTAGCTTATTCACAGCTAATACCTCTGTACTATGCAATGTGAAAATTCTACCTCTCCAAAGACACTCCCCTTATCATACCACCAGCAGCAACTACACCATTTTTTGGAAAAAACTGAGAAGTATAACCTACACAATTTGCCAAAGTGCTATTTCCCAGTATGGTGATGTACAACCCAACCCAGGCCCAGCCCCCCTCAGCTCCAGCAAACCTAGCAAATCTCTTATGCTATCAACCATAAATCTCCAAAGCCTTAGGAACAAGATACCTGAACTCCATGCCTGGATTTCTAAGTACAACCCAGATATTATAGCAGCTACTGAAACCTGGTTGAAATCATATATAAAAGACATTGAATTTCTCACCGCAAGCTACTCATGTCTGAGAGTTGATCGACCCAACAAGAGAGGAGGAGGAGTAGCAATACTTTTTCCTAGCAATTATACATTAATCCCCTATTCAAAACCAACACCCAACTTCTTCCCAGAAAAAATACTAATCTCTATATTAAAACTTAACAACCATAAAAACATTTGCATAATTGCTCTTTATATTCCCCCAGGGAACAACATACCAATATTAGAAAACATACTTGCCTGGACTTCCCAAAATATAGATAATGAAACCATCATTCTAGGTGATGTAAATATTGACTGGCTAGATATAGGCCACAACAGCCCCTCAAAAAACATAAATCTTTACAACTTCTCCCAACTAATTGAAGACATCACTAGACCTCACAAAAATTACAACTGGGGCTCCACAATATACTGGATATGTGTCCCACTCTTTCAATGTCATCAGTGCAGGCATACTACCTAATACCATTAGTGACCACCACCCAGCATATATCATACGCAAAACTACTCCAGCCACAGGCCAACACCAATACAAATCTACCAGAAATTTTACTAAGTTCCGATCATCCATATTTAATGAAACCTTAGCTAAAATAAACTGTCAACCCCTCAAATCCCTACCACTTAATGAGGCTGTTGAATTCTTTAACTCAACATTTCTAGACATCCTAAATAGGCAAGCACCCACCCGCCAAAAATGAATAAAACATAACCATGCATGCTGGCTCTCAAAATCCACCAAAGAAGTAATGTATACAAGGAATAAAATCTGGAAATCATGGCAGAAAAACATAGACCCCTCAACTCTACTACATTACAAGCAACTCCGTAACCAAGCAAAACGTCTAATAACCACTGATAAAAAAGACCACTACTTCCACCTAAAAAGCCAACATAAAAATAATCCCCAAAAATTCTGGTCTTCCATCAGCCAACTATTACACACCCAGGCTCACAAAGCAATCCATCCCCTGACCCACAAAAAACTCCCACTGAACTTGCCACCCTCTTCATTTCCTACTTCATTGACACCACAGCTAACCTAACCGCCACCTTTCCTACAGTTAAAAGCACCACCATCAAGACAGCTGATGACCAAATCATCCCAGAAAACAAGTCTACCCTTAACCCTAACCTAAAATTCTCCCCCATACCCACCAGCATAATAAAAAACTTTTACTTAAGCTAAAACCCTGTACTCTGGCCCCTGACAATCTACTCCCACATTTTCTGCAGCTAGCAGCAAACTCTATAACTTATCCCATCAGCATACTCATTAACAGATCGATTAAAGAATCCCTTGTCACAGACATCTGGAAAAAAACATTAATTCTCCCCTTACACAAAGGTGGCACCAACACAGACACCACAAACTTTCGACCCATAGCAATTCTCTCACCCCTCTCTAAAATACAGGAAAAATGCATCCATGCCCAACTCCTCAACCATCTGCATGAAAATCAAATTTTATCACCCACTCAGCATGGTTTCAGACAAGGACACAGCACCACTACCACCCTCCTATCCTTCCTTGATACAGTTAACCAGGCATGGGATTCTGGTAAAATAATTGCTTCACATTTCCTTGACCTCTCCAAAGCTTTTGACACCATTTCCCACACTATCCAACTCTTTAAACTATCCACCCTCCACATTTCTCCCCCTACCATACAATGGTACAACAGCTATCTCTCCAATAGGCAGCAATCCACCAAATGGCAACAGTCTTACTCTCCCTTCCTCAGTACATCCACAGGGGTACCCCAAGGCTCCATACTTGGTCCTCTCTTATTTAGCATCTTTATTAACAACTTTCACACCACTCTCCCACAATGCTCAATAATCCAGTATGCTGATGACTCTACAATAATATGCACTGCAAATTCCAGCTCTGAACTCCAGAAAATTACCCAGAATGCCCTCACATCTACTGAATCTTGGATGCTTAACAATCATCTTGCCCTAAATCCAAAAAAAACTAAACTAGTAATTTTACTCCTAGGAAAATCACTCCATATGATAAAAAACTCTTCACTATACAAGCCCAAGACAATACCACTATAGAAGTTGTCCCACACACTAAATTACTAGGCATTATTATAGATGAAAACCTTAACTTTGACCTACACATAAACAATAACATCAAAAAAACATAACAAAAGCTTGGTATGCTTTACAGGCACCAACACTTTCTTAGCCTCTCTACTAGACAAACCCTTGCAACTATCTTTTTATTACCCTCTCACCTTTATGGTGCCCCTCTCCACACTAATATCCGAAATTCTAAAAAATCCAAACTTGCTATGTATTACAACAGAATAGCAAAATGTGCCACCAAGGCCACATTCTCATCCCACCACTAAAGTCACTGAAACAATTAGGGTGGTTGGAACTCCCCCCACCATTTCTCATTCACCCAACTAACTACTGTGCACAAAAGAATCTACAGACCCACAGACTGTCCTGCTCTCTCAACTCTACTTGTCAAATACCATTCTAGCAGGCATCTAAGATCTGAAAATCATCTACTTCTAAAAGTAGATAAGCCCATCTTACCTGCTGGTCAACTCCTCTATGCCTTCACTGTCGCCAAACTATGGAACTCACTTCCGCCTTCTATAAGAAACACAGGCAGCACTACCACCTTCAAACAAATGCTGAAAAATCATCTCAACTCTTCCTGGATATGTTCCTGCTCTATAACCTAACCTCTTCACTCTCCTTATATGATTACTAAACTCCTATGTCTTTTGCTACTAGTGACTGATGATATTTTCTCCATATTTATTTTTATCTTCACTTGTTGATTCTGGTACAATAATACTGATCTCTGTTTATACCAATCTGATTGAATTCAATGAATTCTGCTTTAATGAATATTTTCTGTATATATTGCTGTAATCAAACAAACTAGATTCTTGCTTTTATGTATATATCCTGTATATGTTACTATATTTACTATCTGTAACACTGTTTCTGCTTCTGTACTAATTAATGTTTATATTTTTTCTGTATCTTGTTGGAGCTTTTCTCCCCGGGCCTCCACTGAAAATGGGCTCTTTTAGACCCAGTGGACTTATCCCGGTAAACAAATGCAATAAATAAATAAATTATATATATATATATATATATATATATATATATATATATATATATATGTGTGTGTGTGTGTGTGTGTATATATATATATATATATATATATATATATATATATATATATATGTATATATATAAAAGTAATACTGTATGACTGTGTTGTTCATAGGTTCATAGGTGTGTACTAGGCTAATGGCTCTGGAGCCTTTACAAACCTAGCCCACAGGATTACCCTGACATCATGCCACCTGACCTTAGTTCCCAGTGCCTCTGTCGAGTAGAGCCACTGGAGTGATCTATGGGGTGAATTTTCTATTCCCTATTCATTCATCAAGGTTTCTCTTGAAAAGGGCCAGTGAGGTGCTCTGTTTGACATGTATGGGAAGTCTATTCCATAGCAAGGGCAGTCTCTGGGTTATGAACCTGTTCCTCCAGCACGTTCTGTTGATTGTGGTAATGAGGTTGAGGTCACTGAAGCATGTGGTGTGGAGGGATTGGGATTTCTTTAGATGAAGCATTTCTAACAGAGCTGGGTCAGACATGGCTTTGTATGTCAAGCAGAGATCGCCTCTAAGTAGGCGATATGAGACAGAGAATAGTTGGAGTTTTTTGAGTCTGTCCATATAGGACAAGTGTTTAAGGCCTAGGATCCTCTTTGTGAGGTACTTTTGCAGCCTCTCCAGTTGCTGCAGGTGTCTAGTGAGGTACATGCCAAATGGGAGCATTGTACTCTATGACGGGCCTAATGAGGGAAGAGTAGAGGGAGACAATGACCTCTTTCTTCCTGGATGCAAAACCCTTAGTAATGAGATCTGCCACACAGAAGGACTTTCTGACCACAGTGGCAATGTGGTGGTTAAAAGAGAGGCCGGTAGTCTGCCATATTAGCCTATGGACTTTATATAATAATGTGCATCACACATTTTACTTTCCCACACATATATGGAACTGTAACTACATAAAAAAAATCTGCAAAGCCAAGTGTCCAGTCATTATCAATGGCACAAGGTGGGAGGAAATACATGAGGGAAAGCCTAACACCAAAAAAGTGAGTGTGGATTATTGAATTGTATGGCTTACTTGAAAGTTCTGTCATTTTTAATTTCTCCAAGTCTTTTGGGTTTCTAATACCATGATGGGAATAATCCTCATTCCTAATTCAAAGTACGATTAAAGTTCATGAATTTAGTATTGTTTCACTCTTTGATGTCAGCCAAAAGTGCTCTTCGCAGCACCCGCAATGTGCCCAGTAATTACTCCTACTGCAATTCATACGGTGTTGCATGAATTGGTAACATATCTAATTACAATTGTAAATTCTTTTTTATAAGACCAGTTGCTCCTACTACTATTGGAACTGTCTGGGTATCTTTCTTCCACATGGTTCTCATTTCTGCCTGCAGACCAAGGTATTTTATTACTTTGTGTCTCTCTCTATGCAAGACACTGTAGTCACTAGGTGTGGCAATTTCAATGATCAACGCTACTTTCATCTTCTTTTCTTGGACCACTATATCTGGTTTTCTAGCATCTATCTTTTGAACTGTTGGTAATGGATAATCCCATGTGATATAAACCTCATCATTTTCTATGATTCTCTGTGACTCATGTTTCCAGTGTTTTTCAACCACTTCGATACCATAATGTTTGCACAATTTCCAGTGTAACAGTCTCGCCACATTATTATGCCTTTCAGTATACAGTACTTCTGCCATTAGTTTGTCCCAAACAACAATAAGGTCTGTGACTGCTTCCAATTCGGTTTTACAAAACCTACATATGTCTGTTTTTCCCACATATTCAATGGGCTTTGTAAACCAGCGTGTACATAGCCCACTATCTTGGGCTGCCAATATTAACCTTTCATTTCTTGATGTGAATCCACCTCTCCTTAACCATTCCTGCATTCGTTCTTGCTCAACATGATGCTCTTCCAGAAGTTTTCTATACTTGCAACTATATTTATGTTTTTTCCCCATTTCTTGCCTTTTCATCTGGTCCTTCACCTTTTATTCTTTCTTTTGTTTTTAGCACATTCAGTTGCTACCTGGTTTTTATCTACTTCTGGTTTGATTTCCATTCCTGCATGACATCTATATGCTTCTGTGAAATTAGGCAGGGATGTCATCTTAGATTTATTCTCCTCATGTTTCAAAACTTTCACTACATTTGGATATTGTGAGGTCAGCAGATATGTGTGGAATCCCACGATTGCAAATCTATGCATGTAATCAATTTCAAGGAGGCCCATCCCTCCTTTGGAATGGGGAATATATAATCTTGGTATCCACTGATTTTTATAAATCATTTGGTGAGCATGAAACATCCTTCTTGTTTTAATATCCAATCTATCAACCAAAGAAATATAGCGAACCAAATTTCACCAAACTCCAAAAGAAAGGAGGCGGAAGACTCGACTGCTAAACCAGCTCAAATTTAATGTTTGTGATTAACAAACCACACAGCACGAACACAAAAAGTAAAATTTGCTTATACCAAAACATGAACGCCTTCCTAGTACAAGCGTTTTCGTCCAAATGGACTTCATCAGATAACACATTAAACAGTCCCATACATCTATTATACACATTTAAAAATATATTAACCAATCAGTTGTCAGAATGCCTTTAAAATCATCAAATAAGCCTCAGACCTAATTAATAATTCATTATATTGCTCTCGTATTAATTATTTTTAAATCACATAAAATTCATTGTAAACTTCATAAAAAATTGTTAAAAACTGTTCCTTCATATTTAAATGTTCTAATAAATAAATAAATAAGTAAAAATGTTGTTTGTTAAAAACAATTATTTCATACAAAAAGGGGTTTTAGCCATTGCATAGTGTTTGTATAAACTTTGATGCCATCTGCTGTCAATTATATGTAAACACACCTTTTTTATTTTTTATTTTGTATTTTGTGTTTTATACCTTAGCAGATCTCATTTTTAATAAGGGCAAAATGGATATATATTCATTTAAACCAGGTGATTTATTAGCTTCCAAATTCACCTGCCACCACAGTTCCCTGTAGGCTATAATCTCTTCCCAAGGACCCCCTCTAATGTCCCATTTCACTTGATCTAGGACAAAAAATTGAAATTTTGCTTCTGGGCAGATCTTTAAATGCCTAAATAGTGCATTTGTTTCCTTTTCTTTTTTCACCTCATACATATGCTCATATATACGTCGCTTCAGGGTTCTTTCAGTCTTCCCCACGTAAAATGATGGACATTTTATACACACTGCCAAATATACTAAACCCCTGGATTTGCAGTTGTGGTACCCTTTACTATTCACCCATTTTTCTCTACTTTCTATAAATACTTTTTCTTTGTTAATTAGGTACTCACATTGTCTACATTTTCCGCATTTGAAGGTTCCCTTTTTAGTTCTTGCTCCATTTAACCTTTCCATACTATTCCTGTTTTTTTCCAAAATTCCTTTAATACTTGTAGTATTCTTGAAAACTACCTTAGGGGAATATTCTGGTAACCCTTCCAAGTCAGTTAATGCCCTAAACCTATCCCATTCCCTCTGAAACACAGTTTTTATATTTTTGTTTAATAAATTGTATTCAAGGACAAGCGATTGCTGAAAATTATCTTCTTCTTGTTTTCCTTCTCAACTCATTTCGTCTCTTTTGCCTAAAATTGGACAAAATCTGTCCTTTCTTCCTTTTTCTACCTCATCCCTTAAATTCTTAACAAATTCTACTGGATACTCCCGATCTATGAACATTTTTTCTAATAAATCACATTCCTTTCTAAATTTGTCGTCCTTACTTGTCATTCTGGACCCCCTTACAAATTGTCCTTTCACCAGGTTTTTCTTAGTATATAATGGATGGGCACTATTGAAATGCAAAAAAGAATTTACATATCCAATCTATCCAACACTTTTTGGGGCCAGTCAGTCACTCCCAAACTATAAGTTAGGACAGGAAGAGCAAATTGATTTATGGCTTGCATCTTGTTCCTAGATGTCAATACTGTTTTCAAGATTAATTTAAGTCTTCAAAAGTACTCCTTGCTGAACTTTATTCACATTTGCTCATGCTTTATTGCTGATCCTTCATCAATTCTCAAGTATTTATACACTCCCACTTGCTCAAGTTCTTTTATAATACATTCTTGTCCCAAACTGATGTTTTCCTGGTGCTGCAGTTTTCCTTTTTTAAAGGTTGCTTTTGCACATTTATCAAGACCAAATGGCATTCCAATATCGCCTGAAAAGGTTTTGACAACCAGCAGCTGTGCTTTTAGTTCCTCATCTGATGAGCTATACAGTTTTAAATCATTGACAAAGAGAAGATGAGAAGTCATTAGACTTGTTGTTTTATAGAAGCCAAATTGTAGCCATGGCCTAAGATGTTAAGTAAACAGCTTAATGGATTAATGGCAAGACAGAATAGCAACAGTGACAGAGAGTCACCCTGGAATATCCCCTTTTGAATTTTTATCCCTGGGATAAAATCTGCCCTTTATCATGGCTTAATTGCAAAGTGGTCAGACACTGTTTCATGATTACTGTAAAGTAGTCAATCAGTGTAGGGTGTATTTTATACATTTTTAAACACTCATTTATCCATGAATATATGATGCTATCAATGCTTTTTTGTAGCCAATCCATGCCGTACTTAGATTCTTCCCCTTCTTACAGTTCTCCAATATAATTTTGTTTAACAACAGATGATCTCTTGTTCTGTATGACTTTCTTTTATTGCCCCTTTGTTCTACTGCCATACTTGAGTTTTCTTCTAAATGACTATAAACTCTGTCGCCGTCAATTCTCGTGTATAGTTTATACATCGTTGGAAGACAAGTTATTGGTCTACAATTTTTAGGGTAGCTTGCAGCTTCACTCAAGTAAGAGCATTGTTTTTCCTGTTGTTAACCAGTGCAGTGTGTGTTCAGGGTGTGCATATAAATAGTTTTTACTCATGACTAAATCCTCATGCAAAGAAGTTAATACTGTAAACCAAAAGTTAGGTACTGCATCTGGGCCTGGGATTTTCCAGTTAGAGGCTTTTCTCAACTTTGTTTCAATCTCTCTGGTTGTTATCTCATCCCATTTCATATCCGGTACCTTTAAACTTCTTATTGTTTCTTTTACTTCTTCTATCCATTTAGCATCTTTGTTATGTTCCGCATGATCTTCATATATACTTCTCCAAACTGTATCTACTTCCTCTTCTCTTGTCGGTCTTTCAATTCCTTTTACCTTATTTCCCAATTCTCTATAAAACTTTTTTGGGTCATCAATAAATTGCTTATTTTGTGCTTTTCCCTTATATTTATCTTTGTATCTTCTAAGTCTTTCCGCCTTTTTTGAAATTTTTAGTTTGTTATCTCCAGTAGTGTATAATAGATCCTGGTCTGTTCTAATACTACGCATTGCTTTTATCACATCTATCTTTCTTAGTATTTTTTGTTGATCCATTCCCTCTTCTATAATCTTCTAACAATGATACTTCTTGTCTTAACTGCTTTATAGTTTTTTCTATTCGATATTTCCATGATGGCATTTGCTTTCGCCCCCTCTTTTCCCTCACTACCCTGTGTTCCTGTGGTAGAACTTTATCAGTTATTAATTTAGCAGTGCAGTAATATATTCTGTTTACTTCTGTTATATCACATGGATCTCTATGGACAGTCCTAATTACTGTGTTCATTTGTTTTATCAAGCTTCTGACTTTTGGGGTTTTATTAACCTTCTGCAGTCTATTTCTCTCACTGATCTTTTTTTTTTTTAAAAACAAATTTATTGTTTTAACATATAAGAGAAATATCATAACAATTTTATAGAAATAATTAAAAATAGGTATTATTATAATATTCAACAAAACAACTAAAGTATTTACAAAGACATCCACTACAATCAGATCAATTAATTAAACTAAAATACTGTGCTATTGAAATTAGAATTTTTTTAACAAATTTTGTAAATTATCCCATACAATAAAATGTGATGTTTTTCTAGTTGTTCTCATTCTAATTGTGTTTATTTCCATATGACACATTATATTCATAACATTTTTAAATTCATTGAACGAAGGAGGTGTATCTGAAATCCAATTTCTAGTTATTATTTTCCTAGCCACTGCTAGGATAGACCATAACAAGGGAAGCTTAATCTTTTAACACATTGAGGTACAGGTGTGTTGAATAATATAAGAGACTTAGAAATAATGAAATTATCTGTAAAAAGAGCCTGCAAAAATTCATTAATTGACTTCCAGTATTCTTTCAACTTCATACAGTCATAAAACATATGAGCCCAGTCAGCATTAATTTCTACATTACATCTCTTACATAGATTATCTTTATTATTAATTTTATTCATCATCAAAGGTGTATAAAAGATCTATGTAAAATTTCCATGTATAAAGTCTCCAGACAATGGAAGATGTAGTTCTATAAGCAGATTCCAATATATATTGTTTATCTTGTTGAGTTGGTGGGTCCCCATTAATAGAGGTGAAATAATTCCAGTATGAATCTACATTGTAAAAAGTTTCTTGTCTGATAATTTTATGTATATATGAAAGTTTACCTTTATCAGAAACTTTATGCTGTAAATTTATTATCAAGTAATCAATCAGTTTTGGAATAGATTCTTTAACTGTTATAGACATTAGATCTATTCTATCAATGAGATGTTGTCTAAAGATCTGAACCTCTAACCAGCAAGTTTCTCTTAGATCAAATTCTTGTTTTAAGAAATCTAGATTTTAACTTTATTATCAGATATCAGCTGATACCAGTACTTTAGATTATTATCTATAGCTAAATGAGCTCCTTCAGAAGTAGATGACATAAGCATACCCTGAGTATAAATTATAGGGAATACAATAAAATTCCATTCCCTATACTTAGGGTGCATGAATATAAAGTTACGATAACTAATAATAATATTTAATGGGTAACAGACCATATGTTTAGGTGTAATAGGTGAAGTACAAAATTCCTTTAGCAACCACAACATGGAGTTATTTATAATCATATTTTTATGTGTTAAGGAGATTTTCATGAAGTGCATACTAATTAGCTCCCAATAATCTTTCCATTTTGCAACATATGACCGATCTATTAATAAAGTAATAACTTTATAATAGAAGAGATAATATATAAATTAAAGTCTGGAAAAGAAATACCCCTTGAGACCAGCTATTAGTATGTTTCTTTAATGCAATCCTAGGTCTATTAGGTGCCCATAAGAAATTTAACATTAGTGTATTCAGTTTCTTGATAGTTATTTTTGTAGGGGAAAGTATTATTGATTGTATTAAGTATAAAATCTTGGGGAATATTATCATTTTAATAATTGTAAGTCTCTCCTCCATAGTAATAAACATATTATTCCAGGTATTAAAAGATTTTGTATATTAAGAAAACAGGTATTATAGTTATTATATATAATAGATTTAATATCTTTAGATAGTATTATACCTAAATAAGTTATCTGACCTGAGTTGGGTACATATTTAGTAAAATCACTAATGAGAGTATTTTTTCGTATATATAGGTAGTATTTTAGTTTTTCTTCATTGAATATTAAACCAGAAATACTTTTAAAATTCATCATTTTATCAAATAAAGACTGCATAGAAGAATTAGATCCTGCTGATGTAATTAGAACATCATCTGCAAAAGTTGAATTTTGATGTTGTATTTTCTTCTATTTCAAAACCCTCTATGTCAGTACTGTTTCTAATCAAATTAGCCCAAGGCTCCATTACTAAAGTGAATAATAGTGGAGAAAGTGGACATCCTTGCTTTGTACCTTTAAGAATGGGTATCTTTTGTGAAACATATGTTCCTACCTTAATATAAGCCAGCATTCCTTTGTATAAATGCTCAATTAAATTTACAAATGCATCAGAGAAATTTGTGCACTTCAGTAAGGTAAACAGATAGTCCCAACTTACTGAATCAAATGCTGAACCTATATCAAGACGAATAAGTGTTAAATCTTTCTTTTTCCTATTTGCAAAATCAATTAATGTTAAAGTTCTTCTTATATTATCAAAAGTATTTCTATTTACAATGAAGCCCGCCTGATCTATGTCTATAATGCCGGGATAATTGTCTTCAATCTATCAGCAAAAATACTCATAAACATTTTATAATCAACATTAAGTAATGAGATGGGTCGATATGAAGAACATCTAGTTGGATCTTTATTAGGTTTTAAAATTGGTGAAATAAATGTATATTGCCAAGATGGGGGTTATTAACTCAGTTTGGGCCAGAATAAAACCTTATGTATTAATGAATATGTAGTTTTAGAAAGGATTTTATATATCTCTGGTATAATACCATCATTACCCGGTGCTTTGTTTGATTTAAGCTTATTTATTTGTGTAATAACTTCTGTATATGAAATACTCTTGTCCAATAGTTTAATCTGTTGTTTATTAAGCTTTTATTCATGTTTGTGGTTATAAACTCCTTTATTTTATCTTTAGGTTCCATGTTAATGTTGTTATGGTTAATCTTGTGAAAGTGATTTCTAAATTCATCCAGTATTTCTGGTATACTAGAAACATTCTTCTTTTCCTTAGAGAAAAGATTTCTTTGATATGGTTTTGTTTATTCAATCTTTTGTTTTATTTTTAAGTCTATGTAAGTATTTGGGGCTTATTGAATAAGACAAAACTTGTATTTCTCTAAAGTTATTTTAACTTTATGAGTTCAAATTTCTTTGTATTTCTCATTTAGTTTGTTTATTTCTTCAATAACTTTCTTGTCCATAATATTTTCTTTATTATTATGTTTATAAGAGTCTAGTTTACTTTGAATATCTAACAATTCCTTATCCCAAGATTTCCTTTTGTTATTATACCATCTGATACTTTGTCCATATAGATATGATTTTAAGGCATCCCAAACATAGACAATGGAGACTTCAGGAGTATTATTTATGTCTAGAAAATGTTGTACTTCTGAAAGTATATATTCTTTATAGTCTTTTAGCTGAGTTAAGTATGCTGGTATCATTTTGATCTGAACATTATGAGTATTTTTTATCATGAATTCAAAGACAATTGAGTTATGATCAGATATAGGACATGAAATGATTTTGGAATTAATTAAATCTGTTACCATCTGGTTAGAAATAAAGACCCTATCTATTTTTGAATAAGTTTTGTATCTGTTAGAAAAAAGGTGTATGGTAATGATTTTGACTCTATCTGATTATTAATATCATTCAAATGATAAGAATTAGCAAAATCATTTAAATGTTTTGCATTAGATGTAATTCTTCTTTTCTTTATAGTGGTAGTATCACTTTCATGTAGTATACAATTAAAATCACCAGCTAAAATAATATCCCCTATAGAGAATGATATGATCTTATCAATATGATGTTTCACTGTATTAATACCAATTCCAGGTATCCAGTATACATTAATTAAAGTGTAAGTCTTCCCATTAATTTGTATTGTAACCATACAAAACATTCCTTTGTCATCCTGATAAGACTTAATGGTTTTAGGAATGGGCATACTTTTATTCCATAAAATAGCCACTCCTCTTTTTTTCTGACTGTGCTCTGAACTAACCAATACTGCATACTTATTAGTGGCTAGTTTATCAATATCTTTTTTCAAGAGATGGGTTTCTTGCAGGAAGACTAGATTGGCCTTGTGTAGATTAATGTATCTTATTAGGCTTGCCCTTTTACACGGATTATTCAATCCATTAATGTTTAAAGAAATTCCTTTTAAAGATGTCATTTGGCATTTTTAAAACTCAAGAATCTTATGATCGAAATAACAAATAACAAGATAAATAATGTTACATCTCCTCTTTAGGTGTACCTTTAAATATAGCTGTATTTATTAAATCTCTTATGGGATTTTGTATAGGATTCAATTTTGTTTGTAGTGACAATGAGTGTACAAAATATATTGTGGATGTCAAAACTATATACATATAACAATGAACAAGTGAAAATAATGTAAGGATTAAACCTTGCATCCTGCCTGAGTTGAAAACTCCAACTTAGAGCAGTATTTACTACTCAAGTTAACCCCTACCCTAAGCAGCAGTACCTCAGCTACCACCTTATCAATTTAATACTAGTTATATTTAACTGAGGTTAACAGTTTTCAATTCAATTATCTATCAAGACAAAACTACACATTTGGTAAAAGAGCATCATATAAACTAAAATAAACTTTTTTTTTTTTTAAAAACTGTTCATACTATTATATAGATCTATGTAATATATAACACTTGAATTCTAATAGCATTCAAATAATCTTAATGTTAGAAATCAAGAGGAGAGAAAATTATGTTCTAACATTCATTTAAATCAAAAACTTTGGCTAATATGATTCAGACATTACATGCATTAAGATGCATCTGTCATGTGAATTCTATCAACAGCTTCCAAAAAAATCTTGAATTGTTTGTATATGAGCATTTACTTAAACTCATTATTGTCAATAGAGTAAAATATTGTATTCATAAAAATTATTATAAATCATATTGCATAGTTATGCAGATTCTCAGAAACACCTGCGTTATTACCTAAAAAAAAAAAAAAAAAAGCCATCACACACATAAACACAGACACACACACATACATATACACACACATATACACACACACACACACACACACATACATATACACATACACATATATACATAGATACACACACACACACACACACACACACACACACACACATATATATATATCTGATCTCACTGAGTTGTGTGTTAGTAGAGCACTGTCCTACTTGCTGTCCCTAGAATAAATCTGTCTGCTTTATACAAAATAATGCACAGCAAACACATATTAGTAACCAGATTTTACAATCATGCTAACCTACTGCTTTAAAATATATCACATGACATTTCTTCCAGAATAGAGTTATAAGATTATTTATGCTTGCCAATCAGATGAATTAAATGAGTTATAGTAAAGTATATGTTTGGGACACAAGTTTTTAACACAGATTATTATGCTACTGTTAAGTAGATTTTCAAAAACATTTAAATAAATGTTTCATTTTCTATGCCTTCTAAAATAAGATATTTACTTGCTACAAGAAACTACATCATCCAAACTCATCATAACTGACATATTTTATGAATAGAGTATTTTTCCTGAATCTGTGGTGTGTCAGTGTGATAACCTTGTCAATGTTTATACTAACTGCTTTCAGTTTCTCTGTGAAAATTCTGTGAGTGAAGCTTGAGGAAACTCATGGACACTATGCATGAGACAGCCCACATCCCAGATTGTCTCCCTTAACATTTTGGCGGAAACTTATTAAAATTTGTGGCAAACATTCATTTTGTCAATAGAGTAAAATATTGTATTCATAGAAATTATTATAAATCATATTGGATAGTTATGCAGATTCTCAGAAAAAAGCCATCACACTCACACACACACACATACACACACACACACACACACACACACACACACACACACACACACACACACACACACACACATATATATATATATATATATATATATCTGATCTCACTGAGTTGTGTGTTAGTAGAGCACTATCCTACTTGCTGTCCCTAGAATAAATCTGTCTGCCTTATACAAAATAATGCACAGCAAACACATATTGGTAACCAGATTTTACAATCATGCTAACCTACTGCTTTAAAATATATCACATGACATTTCTTCCAGAATAGAGTTATAAGATTATTTATGTTTGTCAATCAGATGAATTAAATGAGTTATAGTAAAGTATATGTTTGGAACACAAATTTTAACACAGATTATTATGCTGCTGTTAAGTAGATTTTCAAAACATTTAAATAAATGTTTCATTTTTTATGCCTTCTAAAATAAGACATTTACTTACTACAAGAAACTACATAATTTAAACTCATTATAACTGACATATTTTATGAACAGAGTATTTTTCCTGAATCTGTGGCGTGTCAGTGTGATAACCTTGTCAATGTTTATACTAACTGCTTTCAGTTTCTCTGTGAGAATTCTGTGATTTGAAGATTCTGAGGTAACTCAAGGACATTGTGCATAAGACAGCCCACATCCCAGATTGTCTCTCTTAACATTTTGGCGGAAACTTATTAAAACTAGTGACAAACATTCATTTAGCAGTGTAAATGCATCTAAACATGACAGAACCTCCACAATGTATTCCACAGATCATCACAGCCTCTATGCAAGTGAAATTAAAATCAAAATTACCAACAAGCAATAAAACTCAGCATTCTTCTCCCAACTCAATTTTCATACAAATCCTATTATTCACTGTGCCCACACAGTCTAAAACATTTCTATATATTAATAAAGAAAAGAAAAAGAGTAGAAAATAAAAGGGTGAGGCAGAAATAAAAAATGTAAGAGAAAGCTGTAAGAAGTATATACAATGGAATGTTACTTACTGTTTATATTAATAGAGTTAAAAATAAAACATATTATTTACTCTTATTTAGTTCTGATTATTATTAGTTAAAGCATGACAGATTATTTACAAACAAGCATAAGCAGTATAATCAAGAAAGTATAATTAGAAATAGCATTTGAAGAACTTATAAACTTTTACAAGAAATAAATACGTTATTATTCTATTAATGATATTTTCATTACTGTTCTCTCCTGCCCTCCCCACCCTTTACCCACTACATAATCTAAATAGAATGTCATTGTTTAAACAAAGAAAATAATAAAAGAAGAAGGGAAAAAAGGTAAAGATAAAAAATGTGTCAAATTACTAACCTTACTTTTTCAGAAAGAAAAACAAATCGAGTCACAGCCTGCCATTAAATCCTCAGGCATTTTGACTGGTTATGAAACAAAACATTTCTTTGCACATAGAGAATAACTTTGATTAAATCTTTTCCAAAATATTTGTGGCTTTCTGGAAATGCAGGAACTATATTCAAAAGATTAATAATGAACTAAAATGATGAGAGAGAAAAAACATATAACAAATCATTTGTTTTTTAGTCTCTTTTTCTTCTCTGAAGTCTTCCAGGAAGCTTCAGTTGCCAATCTCTTTAATGAAGAACTAGCCCATTCCATTTCTTCTATTTTATCCAAAATCCTTTTTCTTTGACAAACAGTAAAGCAGAGTCTAAATCATCAAGACCTTAGGACCATCAGGAAGGAAGATTTTAAGCTTGGCAGGAAACAGAAGGTATGTTTTAAACTGTGCTTTTTTAAGCTCCCTTATTAGTGGCAGAAAAACTTTTCTTTTAGCAATTACCATGGAAGAATAGTCATTGTCGAAACGCACAGTTGTCTCATTAAACTTAACAGGAGCTTTAGCCCAAGCAGATTTAAGAACCATCTCTTTATCAAAGATGATAGAAATCTAACTATAACTGATCTAGGATAGTTTTGTTAGAGTTAGTATTAGCTATAGATCTATGTGCTCTTTCGATACCAAAAGAGAATGCTTCTGGTAAATCTAAAGTTTTAGGGAGCCATGTTGTTAAAAAGAAGTAATATTGTTACCTTCAATATTTTCTGGCAGTCCAAAAATCCTAATGTTATTGCGCCTAGATCTATTTTCCAGGTCATCCAGCTTTGTTTGTAAATGTGTATTTTGTTTCAGCAGAAACTCAATGTTGATTTCCTGTTCTTGTATTTTATTTTCCATGTCATTCACAGCTTCTTCTATGCCTGTCATCTGGATCTTCTGTTGTTGCAGGTCCATATGTAACAAGTCTATTTGTTTTGTAGTTTTTCTATGAAAGTGTCTATTTTAGTATCCATTTTATCCATCTTAGCAGTAAGTTGCTGGACTATAATTATCAGAGACTGAAGTTCTTTCTTGATGCTGGAGTCTTGAGAATTTGTCTTACTGGAACTCATTTCAGACTGATAAACTGACAGGAAATTTTCCAAAGTAATTTCTGACAGGAATATTATTAAGATTTCCTTTCTTTTTTAGATATAGTTCAAGAACTATATAAAACAAACATATTTAGAAAGAAAATTACTTCAAGAATTAATTTTTTAAGTAATTAATTCCTGTCAATGTAATGAAATTGGTGGAGCTGAAGAAATCTGCTGCTATCTTGTGTTCATCCTTGGCCACACCCCCTTCTCTCACTGATCTTGATATATCTGTCTTTGTCTATTAAATCAAGCAACTCTTCTCTTAACTCATTTTCTTCCATACTAAGGGCACATTGTTTTCCGTTCCCTGTGGGTATTTTATAGAAAGTTCTATAGCATCTTCCTGTGACACATTCTCTTCAATTTAATCATGTGTCATCTGTTGTTCTGTCATATGGGAACCCACTGGCCTATCACTCCTCAACATTGACTGCATCAGAGTTTCCACAGTTTCCTCTTCCTTTCCTTGCTGTCTAGCTTCAAATGAACATTTACACTGGTTTCCTGTTCTGCAGTATACCCACTGGTGTTGTCCTCTATATCAGAACCAACATCAAAAAACAAAAAAAGTAAAAAAAATAAAGCTCCATATCAGTACGCTTAAGTAAATACAGCCTTCTCCCAAAAAATGCAAAGGAGGTGAAAAGTAAGTGTATAGGTCATGTAAGGAGAACAACTGTGTAACTGAGTAGTACATTTGAGTATTAACTAAAGTATTGCATACCTTTCCAGCACAAATGGGTAAAATTGTTCTATGTTGTCCACATATATAGAGATTGCTCAGTTATATATCACAGGCATAACATATTTGAGGGCTACAAATGTCAAACCCCTGACCTTATTAGAAAGTGATACAGTGCTCTTCTGCAATAACTTGCCAGATGGGCATAGAAAATATTCCATAATGTCATGTGATATTATTCACAAACCTTTATAACAAATAGCTGATATACCTGCCTATGTCACCAGCAAAGGGCAAGCAATTCCTACATTAAGCTATAGATGTACTGTGAAATGCAGTCCATAACTAAGGTTGAAATATAACATTTGGTAAAAAACAGCAAGTTGCATTTCCATTAAGTCAGTTGTGACACTAGAAACATTTTTTGCAAACAACTAACAGAATGCAACTCTCTGGATAAACAGTCTATCCTACCAAAATGCACATTTCATTGCCTACATTATTATCTTGATATAGTGCACATTCAGCCTTGGGAGCACTATGAATATGCAAATGGGGTGCACACTCATTAATATTCATAAGTTCCAAAAATCAGCTGAAAGTATGAGCACTGAGAAGTGCTATCTGCTAAGTGCTTGCAAATGTCAATGATTACTCTGACAGCAGTATCAATCATGGTGTGTCAGGGAGAAGTTACTGACAAGAAATTTTGTGATTACCATTGATTGACTTAAGAGGAAGCATTGCTGACAGTGATATGAAAATTGTTTATGTCAACAGTTTCTGACTCTCAGTACAACTGAGTATGCAATTCTAAGGAAATAAGATTACACAGCAAAACATATCAACTGCAATGCAAATAACACATCAGTCTTGTTTGAGAAGTATAGATATTTGAATGATGTTCACAAAATAAACAGAAGCAAAGAGGTACATAGTTTAAATAATGAGGTCTCAGTATATTTCCGTTAGAATTGCAAAACTATGGAATTACATCCCATTTAATGTTAAACGATATAAGACCTTAGAAATTAAAAAAAAATAGATACCTGTGCTGGTAGAAAGGCCTACATACTATACTTGGAGAAATCAGCATTTATTGATGGCCAATTGGCCTAAAATGCTGTCTTTGAACTTATGTTTTATTTTATATTATGTGAGGAAAGACTATCCTCTCTGTTGCCAGTATCCCAACCATCCAAACTTCTAACTGCAAATTGCACACAGCATTTGTAATGTCAGTTGTTACTATGATCACATACCGTGTATAGGTAACCTCTTTTTTAACTTCACAGTATAATGTGTGTGTGTGTGTCCTATGCTAGACATGACTGTGTCTACGTGAACATAATGATGTTTAATGCGCATATGCTCATTGTGAAACATATGCAAGTTGAGAAAATATCAAAAGTATACCTCTAACTACTTGTTTCATAATGTTTCCTCAATTTCAGTAACTTTTTTCTCTTCCTTATTTGCAAACCATTTGGAATTACGCACTCTAGACTGGCAGAAGAAAAGTGAAAGTTTTAATTTAGGCTGCCTTCTGTGGCACAAACAAGCCTGGTTGCAGTATGCAGATGTCAGCATTCTGCGTAGGACTCAGTGAAGAAAATGCACCTGTTAGATAGCTTTCTCTGTGGCACAAGGTGAAAAGGCAATGATCTTAGAGAAACAAAATGGCTGTTGCTGGGTTCAAATACAGTGAAGGGATAATTTTAAAGATGGAGGGTCTGAATGCATAATTATACACATTTTCTGATATCATCATGTTGCTGTTTGAAAATCAGCTATTCCCAGTATTGCAAACAAGATGTGAGCCTTTGTATGTACCTTTTAACATTATTTGCCAATATTTACAGTCATAGGCTCATAGGTTCGTAGGTAAGTATTAGACTAGCTGCCATTATGTGCCATTTTAAGTCTAGCAAATTTCATTTTTATGCTCAAAATAACAGTCCTGATAATGTATGCCAGAAATTAAAGTTCAGATGTGTCAAGGAGATGTGAGATGGATAAATGACTCACTGAAATGCATACCTTCCAATGGTTATTTCTAGATATATCCTATGCGTAAATTAAGCTTTTCTTTCAGCATTTTTCTTCATCTATTTTTATTTTTATTATTATTATTTTTTTTTTTTATTTCTCTCTAATGCTTCTTGCATTTGTTTCTGCTTGGCAGTATGAAAACTAGATTCACTTCCTAAGGGAAAAAGTGAAAATGTTATTTTAGGCTGCCTTCTGTAATGCAAACAAGCCTGACATCAGTTTATGGATGTCAGCACTTTGGATAGTACTTAGTGAATAAATTCTACCTCTTAGATAGTGGTGTACATGAAGTGAAGTGAGATAAATAAGACAGGTGATGCAGGTCTCAAATCCAATTAATTATTAATTGTACACAGGGGTGTATATACATATTCACATATTTTTAGATCACTGTGTTGCTGCACAAAGCTCAAATATTCTCAGTATTTCTAAGTTGTGTGTCCACTTTCACATTATCTGTCATTAACTACGAGTCTGATAATGTGCTCCACAAAGTACATTTCTGGTGTTGCAAGGAGATGTGGGAAGGATGACTGTGTCACTTGAATATACTTCTTGCTCTGGTCATTGCTACATATACCCATTGACTGAATTCATTTTACTGTCAGATTTTTTTCTCTCACATTTTTTCTAATGCCTTTTGCATTTGTGCTAACCTCAGCAGCATGCAGACATGGTTCACTACCTAAGGAAAAAAATATAAACATTAATTTAGTCTGTCTTCTACAGTGCAAACAAGCCTGCTGGCAGTGGGTGCCCATCAACACTCAAGATAGCATTCTGGATAGCACTTAATGAATAAATTCAACCTGTCAGGTAATTTTCCCTGTGGTACAAGGTATAAGTGCAGTGATCATAAAGACTGAAGCCAGCTGATAAAGGGTTCAAATTCAGTTGCCAGATACTTTGACAGAGGAGTCCAGAATGCAGTTTGTAACCACATTTTGCTCAGGAATGTCATAGTAAATGCATCTCATTATCATAACTCTGTTGCAAGAAATGTGCCATTACTGTTTGCTATAGAAGCCCAGTATAATATGTGCAAAGTATTTAAAACATGACACTGGTGATATTTAATGTAAAATGCACATACATAGGTATGATGTGCACAATATTTTTTATCATATTTATTGATTTCTCACATATCATAACTATTTGTGTCTATGACAGTATGTGTTATGAAGTATGCATGTAAACTCACCCATCATGTCTTACTCAGGCCATGCATTCCCAGTATTGCTGGAAGCATGCCAGAGCAATCCACAGGAAGTGCCCGGCATGTGTCCAGAGTTGCCACTGCCGTCCCCCCTCGGGAGGGGAGACCACTGTGAGAGGGCCCCACTTCACGCCTGAGTCTGACCAACCCAACCCTTAGAGCCAATCCTTATCCTGAAGTTATGAATTTGGCTTGCTGACTTCCCTTACCTACATTGTTCTAACATGCCAGAGGCTGTTCACCTTGGAGACCTGCTGTGGATATGGGTACAGCCTGGTGTGAGACTTATACCCTCTCCCCCAGATTTTCAAGAGCCAGCAAGAGCTCACTTGACGCCACCGGAACTGTGATGCTTTCCAAGGTATGGGACCCTCTCTCAGGTGAACCCATTCCAGGGTACCATGCCCTATACAAAGAAAAGAGAAGTCTCTCAGGGGCCACCGCAGGCTTCTCTGGGATCATTTGCATCACCAAACTGGACACCAGGGATCTGAACCCGACTCTTTTTCAATCAGCCAAGGGTGACAGAGGCCATCACCTGTCCCTTCAGAACAGCACTCACCTATCTCTCAGGACCGACTGACCCATGTTCAACTGCTGTTCACATGGAACCCTTCTCCACTTTGGCCTTCAATGCTCTCATTTGAATATTTGCTACTACCACCAAGATCTGCACCAACAGTGGTTCCACCCAGGCCCTTGCCCTGGGCTTCAGAGCCACCACGGCAGCCTTCCTACTCATCACGGCATAGCCCCCTCAGCTCCCAGTGCCAGCGATGGCTGGGTATGAGCCCAACACTCCAGTGCCATCCATTTTCAGGGCTAGTTGATTCAGCAAGTGAGTTGTTACACACTCCTTAGCAGATTCTGACTTCCATGGCCACCGTCCTGCTGTCTATATTGACCAACACCTTTTAAGGGGTCTGATGAGCATCGGCATCGGGCACCTTATCCTGGCAAACACAAGCAACCTTTCACATAGAAATGCAGTCCCATACTAAGTAAACTCATGGATATACATGTATCTCATCATTATTTCTACATTCAGTCTTGTATTACTATATCTCAAATTACCAGTGTCTAACTCCCAACATGTCAGTATGTCAGACATTATACCATTTTTCATCCAATCGGCCATGATCATAGCCAACAACATAGCAGTAGTAGGGGAGATGGTGATTTTATCACCTGTCAGGTGTTGACACAGTTGCAGAGGACATAATGGAGAGCAGTTTTGGTGCCTGAATCGGCAACGTTGAAAAGGTCCTGCATCAGATTGCAAAAACAATGCCATGTCCAGCAATGGCACAGGCAGCTGACACAGTAGACATTTATGACAGTTCTGAGAGTAAGGACTAGATTATCGCTGTTCTCAAGATTGATATGGATGTTCCTCCATGCTCCTCTACCTATTACCAAGCATGGTGTTCCCCAACCTTTGAATCCATCACCATCCCGGTCTGTCTTGAAATTATAGTTTGTCTTCAGCTGCTACCTAACCTGACCCTCTCATTCCTAAGCACCTTCCCCAATGTTTTTCTCTGTGCAGGAGAAATGGGCACCTGTCCACTTTGCCCATGGGTCATCTTCGCACACTTGATTTGGTCAAATTGGATATGCAACATTATTCAGTTGTTGTCAACCATCCCTGGTGTTGTGACTCCAAAGTCATGAAATTGTGTGTGCAATAATACATTTATGTTGTGAAGAATTGAGCAGATATGTCGCTTTCCCATCACCTTCCTACAAATCCCTATATTCTTTCCCCTCTGTCCTACCTTCTGCTTGCCATGCTCATTTTCACCACTGTCATATTAACCCCTTGTTCACATGTTTAATCTGGTTGAAAAGTAGTCACACACGAAACACAACAGATGGCTAGAAATGGCCTATGGAAATGCCTTCACTTTTTGCGGCAGCATTTGCATGGAGATTGGCATCATGCAACAATGCTGAAGGGCAGTGAATGCCATTTCACTTCCTATGGCAGAAGTTGAAGATTTTAATTCCACCATCAGTAGTCTGGTTACTTTCATGCAAATGTGTTTAAATCTGCTGTGCTGAGGGAACACTGAGTAAAAGCAGACTAAAGGCATTACTGTGAAACAGTTATTGTAACAGTTCTCAGGCTGCTGGACATAATGAACTAGAAGTTCCAATGTGGTGTGTCGAGATAATTTCTCTGTCTGTACGCTGATGTTTTTGATAGTGTAATGGGTTTGATTACAGCTGTAAGTCAAATTATGACTTCATGACATTTTATATTGCTATCGTATAATTAACTACAAATGTCTGTATTTTTTTCTGTTTTCAAAATTTTGTTAACATACCATTTGAATAGTACAGCAAGACATAATTTACAAAAACATTCCATCACCCTCAGGGAGACTTAGTAAACCACCCTTATCCTGCTTATGTCTTAATCCTGATTATACTTTCCTTCCTCTTCTAGCTCCCTATAGCAAGTATTTCATTCTAGAGAGCATCATGGCTAATAATGAGGAAATAAGTAAGAGTAACACACCATACAGATGGTCCTACATGTCCCACAAAAAAAAAAAATTGCTGTTCTTCTCTCCATCTGTCCATCTGTCTCTGTCACTCTCTGCCTCAGTAGGTTTTCACTGTCTTTCAATCATGTTATTTAAAGGGTGTGAAGTAGGAGTTCCTTAGTGGCATAATGACATAATGCATACTTTCAAGAGTTCTAATCCAGGCATTAGATGTGTGTTACTGACTGTTTTTAGTACACTATGTTATGTCTAGTAGTTGCCTACATATTGTTATAAGCCAGCGTTATCCTGCTTTTGTCATAAGCTACGTGGTCCCTGTCTCCCTCTCCCCCCATCTATGTACCTTCTTCCTTCTGTGTCATTAGTCTTCCTCCTATACACCTGTACTATGTCTGGCACTGAGCACCAACTGCAACTAAGGATAAATAGAAGTACACAGTGTATGGCAAAATCTTGAGAGTTTTTGCCTTCAGTAGCATTACTGCAGTGTCTTCTGTGCTACTGTGCATAGATACATTTAGTCAGGTTAATCTATTTTTGACCAAGCTGAAGAGCTGAATGTACATCTCACACTTGTCATGACAATAATTAAGAGTAATACATTTATTCTCCTTTTCTACAATCTTTTGTCACATGGGAACTTTGTGAAGTATGACTTCCTAGGTGCTGTGTTTAGGTAATATTCAGGTCTGTAGATTTTTCTTGCAATAGTCTCAAGGTTCGAATACAGATGTATACCAGACTGATTTGGAATGTTTTGCATGACTCCTGTGGGTGTAAGTGCTGACTACACCTTTTCTGAAAATACGAGTAACCAGCTGCTATACTAATATGTATGCTCCCTATTGTGAAACCTCTCTTGTACAGATCTTCCATGAATAATTATGCTGATGAAGCATAAAGTAACACAACAGAAATACGTGCAGAAAAGAAACATGAACTAATATATTAGTATTCTGTATTGTGTAGTCCTGTCATCAGCCATCCACCTCTTCCTATCACTTCTGTGTCACTCATTTAGCCTCTTTGATTCATGACTGTTTCCATAAGGCATGTTTCCGCCAGCAATAACATGCTTGGTCATTTATGTCTTTCATAATACACCTCTAACATATAAATATAAGGACTGACTGACTGCAACTGTCATGACAAATATGTGAATCATGACAACTGAAACATAACACACGACACAAATCTGTGCTGTATGCCATCAGATTCACACATGGTTGTATGTGTATAATGCTTCTTTGCACAAACGTTGGCAGAGAGCACCACAGACTACTGCTAATTCCCATCATAAGTTCAACACCTTAAGATATGATTATGTGAGCTTAATACCTTGTCATCAGCAGCTCAGCTGAGCTTGGCAGTGCTGCTCTTCAGGCAGAGAGTAAAAATAATTACAACAAATAAATCTTTGTTTAGGTTGCTCAATGTCTGTAGTTCTGTATTGCATTTTGAGAAAAAGTTATCTTGATTTCAGAGTGATGTTGACTCAGCTAAGCCAGTCTACTAAGTATGTTTGTACTCTAATGGTTACACTTGCAACTGTGTTACAATGTTGGGTAAACTATTTTCGCATAATCCATCAGCGTTATTCTGCAGTGCACTGTCCGATTTAGGAAGTGTCTGTCTTTTTTGTTAATGCTCATTGTGCAAGCACGACACAAGTTAAGTGTGCAATCATCCCAGAATGAACTGGCAGGAATGATTGATTGAAAAACCAATGGTTTACAACTGTGACTGTCACTTGCATCCCATACTGAGAAACAGGTATGTGTCCTTCACAGTAATGCAATGCAAATGAAAGACAGTGAGTCTACTTGACATGACTAAAATGTCAGTAGACCGACAGTCATAACATCGAGACAAGAAAAGCAAAGTTTCATATGTGTGAAACCTCACTATACCAATGTTCAGAAGACTGAATGTTTCAAATGCCAAATTTGCCAGCTCAGCAGAACAGGAAATCCACTCATTTCCGCATTGTGGTGTGATCTCAGACTTGGTATATCTAATTTGCAGGGGGTGCCGGGGGCACAGGGGGGGCAAAGCCCCCTGCAAAAACATATAAGTAACAAAATAAATAAATATATATATACTCATATATATATATATATATATATATATATATATATATATATATATATATATATATATATATATATATATATATATATATATATTTTTTTTTTTATGTAATTTAGGTATCTGCAATGAATATTCATGTTGGTGCTGTAGATACCGTCATGAATGCTCAGTGGGATTTTCTTTGGGTAGTATGTGGATTGAAAGTTATAGTGCACTATGTATATGTTATGTGTTCTTATTTTCATTATTGTATTAAATAGCAGGTAAGTCAGTGATTTAAAACTTCATCCTTTTGAAAGTCGGCAATTTGTCTTGTCAGGATTATGAAGTTTCGGTTTTCTCGTCTTGGTGTTATGAATGTCAGTCTACTGACATTTCAGTCATGTCAAGTAGACCCAATAGAGTATACACATCTTAGTAGAGGAGTATGTCATTATGTGGGACAATCACGGTGCTATTAGGGTGGCCTGTCCACACATATGCATTTATCCCAAAATCTGGGATGCACAGTATCATACTATGAATTTTTACTAATTAAAATTTGCTTTTTCACATCATTAATTCAGACTTCTCCCATGTAACTTGTGACTAACACTATACTCTCTAGACTATGTAACTGTATAGGTAGGAAGTTTAGTTTTCACTGTGGGGAACTTACGTGTGTCTGCTAATAATATCTTATAATTCTGATCATCAAAAACACAGTCTGCACTAATATGAAAGATACCTATCTATTTTGAGTGTGGTGAAGTTATTAGCAAATCTGTGATGACAGAAAATTCAAATTGTTTAGCACAGTCAGAATAATTCGATTGTTCCTCATTCCAGCTGACTGAGTCTTATTTCTCCTGGGTTGATAATTTTGAATTCTGTATTGAGTCCATGTAAGCAGTCAATGTAATAAGCATTTATCTGATGACTGCATCTATTCTTGCTGTCTGAATTAACAGAAACAGTTTATAAAAAAACATTAAGCCTCATTGACTAAGGGCAATGTTGGTTTTAAGCACTGCTGGCACTGTTTAACCATGCAAACCTGAGTGAATAAATGTAACTATTCATGGCCAAACTAAACATTGACATTTGCTGAGTATGACTGATTATTACCCAAATGACTCATTTTAATCATTGCACTTACTTTTGTTATTCAAAATAAAACCTACCTAAAAGGCATTCTTAACTTCTAAGAGATACACTATACTCTAAGGTAAAAAAACATTGCTTTATTGTGGAATTGTCATTGTCTAGATAATAGAAACAAATTAAGCATTCAATAATAAATCAAAATGATTTGATTGACTGTATGAAAGGCTTCATTTTGTTTACCTTGAACTTCTTCCAGGTGTAATTCTAGATGTACTTCAGAGAAGACAAAGAAATCGGCTAGTCAAACAACTGGAATGAATGGCCTTAAATATTTATGCTTTTTAAAATAAATTATGAGGTAGAAAATATTCTTGTTGCTCTTGCTGAGAAAATTCTATAGAGAATCTAAACAGAAAAGTTAAGTGGATGAATTAGTTGTCTGCTGCTGACTCATTTTATTCCTTTGCTGGATTAAAAAAAATCTGCTCTTAACTGCAAGAAAAACTTGTGGTTAAGCACATGAGAAAATTGGAGATTCATAGTCATACAAATTAGAAGATATTACTGGGCAGTAATGACTTGTAAGTCATTTTTATCCTGACATTACTGTTTTCAATTTGTCATGCCCCCTATATTTATTACATACTAGGACAGCCAGCATTACTTTTGCTCTATATTATAAACCAGTCTGACAATAACAAAACTTGAGATTACCAAAGAAGTTTTTGAAAGCATGGTGAAACAATTGGAGCTAACAAATCGATTCAGGCTAATTTCCCCCAATGTGCACTCTATAAAGCAACACAAGACCATTAAAATAAATTTTGGAGAGATCTGTAAAACAGGATCAATGATAGAGTCAACGATAGAGTATCCTGCTCATAGTAAATTATATCTGAGAGTGCAGGTGTTTGACAAAGAAAGCCTGATCATCAGAAAACAGTCTTCATGTTTTTTTTTTTTTTTTTTTATGTCCAATGAGTATGACTAACAACATAAAAATACTGAAGAAACATATTAGTTTCTGGTAATTATTTGTATGTGCAAGTGAACAATGCTGATGTCTGATTGCAGTTGTTTTTTAGCATGCCAATGAACACTTGTGACTCTTAATCAAGCCAAATATTTGATACCTGAGCAGTGCCTTTTTAAAGGTTTATGTTGTAATACATGTGTGTGTGTGTGTGTGCATGTGTGCTTATATGTACGTGAGTGCACGTGTGCATGTGTGTGGATGTGTGTGTGTGTGTGTGTGTGTGTGTGTGTGTGTGTGTGTGTGTGTGTGTGTGTGTGTGTGTGTGTGTGTAAGACTATATTAAAACCACTTTTAACAGCCTCTCAATTCAGGAAATTAGGATGTTATCAAATATAGGTAAAGAGGGAAGGAAGAATGAGGGATTCAGTATTAATATTTACAACTAGAAATACTTCAGAAATAATTAATAATATTTACATGAAATGAGGTATACATGGAATTATGAGATACATATTTTCATACAGTCTGGAAACATAATGATACTCTGTAATGTTAAACAAAATAGCATTTAAAGAATTAATCAGCATTTATGTTGCCAGAAGTTTGCTTAGTGTGATGGATAGAGCGGTTGTACATGTTCACACCTCCGCAATATGAAAATAATGCAGATAACTTCAATTATTTTCAGTAATCATTTCAGTGAGTGTGTGGGGTCCCTCCGAGAATTATTCCAGCAGTGAATTGCTTACCTTGGATTATATTATCATGAAACTGAAAAAAAAAACTGAAAAAAGGAGTATTTGCGTTTACAAGCATTATCACTGAAAAGTACAGGGAGGAGCTACAGAGCAGAGCCTTTCAATTTAGAAATGCTTATACGCTATATCCACATATCAAGGGGATGTGTATGCTGAAAATAGTAATCACTGAAGTGTGAAATGGACTAAAAACACCCTGTTGTGTCTCTTCACTTGCATTACTGTGCATCTGAAGCCTGCTTTTATCTTAAAGGTTTACTTCTGTGGACCTAACCTAAGCTAATCTGGTGTTATCCTATATGGCCCACATCATACCTATCAGATTGAATTTCCTAACCTTTTCACCTAAACTGAAAATGAGTTTTGCAAGTGTCTGCAAGAAACTGGACTCAGTCTCATCTGAAGCTCACAGATATATAGATTTTTCATTCTCTTTTTCACAGTTTCTAGTTCAGAAATGGGTAATTTATACCATTACTGCAGTGCATAGCAGTTCTATAATCTATATTCTACTAATTCTAGTCATGAAAATAAGAGCTTGGTAACATAAGTTTTAAAGATATTGAAATATGATTCCATTTTAACATTCTTTCACATTGCTGTTATGGCTATACTTGAAAAGTATATTATAAATGATGAAATGTGCTCAAATATATTGGAATATGCAATAATGTCGTATGAAAAATATATATTTTCAGCACTGGCCTGTGAAACGATAGGGACACAAATTAATGCATAATTTCTACAATGCCTCTGTAGTCCAATTTGATTGAACGCGACTAGGCAAATAGACTAAACAATCCTTTATTTGCTGTAGCATTTCTAACATGCACCATAAAGCAATCAGGAGTGTGACTTAAGCTTTTAACCTTTACCGCATAAATTTGCATGATAAAAGGACAGTGAAGATACAAATATTAAAATGTGTTTTATGTATTTGATATCCAGCTGTTGTAATGGATGTAGTCACATGCACATTATGTGCTTTACAGTATCCCTACCTATAAACACTGGAGGTTCTTCAGAGGAACTGAAGCAAAAAAGAATATATAGTTTCCCTGCAACTATGAAAGAAACAGGAAGGCATATAAGCTTCTATAACTGCATGAGTACTTACTACTTTTTCTTTTAACACAAAGACTGACCATTTCTAGCAAAGTGCAGAGAAGCTGTTGCTTTCTGAATAAACTTATTTTCTGGAACATAAAGATATCATAATTAACAATGAGTTTACCCAGATGGCCACTGGCAGAATAATAAAAAAGAAAATTCTCAGGCACGAGAAGACTTATTGTCTTTACACGTAAATGAGCCTATGTGTAATTCTGTCTAACCTATTTATTCATTTTTTTTAATTGTTTAGCAAAACTGACCAAGTGTAGCTTGTTTAAGGGAAGAAATGAGTGCCTCCTCAGTTATACAGAATACAAGTGAAGACTACAGGAATCAAACCCCGTCATGCATGGTACATTAATTTACCTAAGCAATTATTCCTAACTACTAGTCATTGTATTCTTATACGTCTACATTGCTGGGTAGACTGGTGTACATCTTAAATGATTTACTTCTTTATTTTTATTAGAAACAGGTTAACAACTTAGAAGTTTATTGATTTCTGTGGACTTGACAAAATGCATTCACCCATTCCTCTTAAGTAACCAATATGGCATAACCATATTCATGTCATGATATCAGTGCATCTCGTTTTAGCAAAAGTAAAACAAAATGAAATAGTTCACTCAATATTTAGCTACAATTAGCCAACCAAGATATGACCATTGGAACAATGTAGTTATATCACAACATAAGTCTATGTTTTTATGCAGATTGAGAGATAGAAAAATATAAAACAATATAAGCCAGTACTGCTCTACAATCTTTCAGAGGTGCAAGTTTCCTTTCAACAGTACAGGTTCACTTTCTTCTGATGACGGCCATATTCTTGTCTGCATTGCAGAAATGAAAATATTCACTTTGTGTTGCACTTACAAATAAATTCATGCCTACATTCACTTCTAATTGTGACCATGTGGTTCAGAAATCCTAACTAGTCTGGCTTTTGGATGGTCTATACCCAATTTACAATAAGCTTAGTTAGTTTTGTGCAATTTTTGTGCAAAAGTCAGTCACGGAGTAGTATTTATTTGTTATACCATATATTTATTTCATCTTTGTTAACTAATTAAATCCCCTTGCATTTTACAAGGACTATCTGTTAAAAAGCTCCAAGAGTAAGTAGACATATAAACAGGGGGAAACAATTAATAAAAGCAGTGGCTCCATACTTCTGAACTGTGCAGATTTTTGCAGAAAGTCCAGATTTTTGCTTCAGATATTTGGTCTGTTCCACATAAAATCAGTGGTTTTCTGGCGAATCCAGAGGACTGAAGTCACTACATAATGAACAAATAATGACATATATTTGAATTTTAGACTTCATATCCTTCAGAAAAATGCATGCTAACACAAATCTTCTTATTTTAGCAGCTTTCTGTTTATAGGAGCAATATTTAAAATCTGTCCCTATTTTGGGCCTCTGTCCCCCGATTAGTTTAGACTTTGTCCGGATTTCTTGCATTAAGAAGTTGAGAGTATGAGTGGCTCTATAAATGGATTATAAATCAGTGAACAGTATAAATGTTATAAGTGAAAAAAAATGTAGGGATAAATGCAAGAATGAAATTATGTTAATATTTTCTTTTCTGATCCTGAAGTAGTAAGGCATTTGTAACTACCAGACAAAAAGACAAACTGCATACAATAGTTTAATATGATCTACCAGCAAACACAATGCAACTTGAAAGGTCTCAGATAGTTAGAGTTATAAAGTACTATGCATGCTATCCAGCTCCTTATGACACTAAACGTCTTTTTTTTAGGAAGAAATATTGTAAGTCTATTTAAATAGTCCACATTTGTCAGCTAACAATTTCCACCCAGAAGCACCTGCATAATTATGATGTTACTTTCTCCATGTGTTGTCATCCTTGGGAAAAACATCAGCAGCAGCCAACATGAGGAAATGAATGAAATCTAGTCATACAAGATCTTGTGAAGCACTTTCCTAATTATGTATGCTGCAACCTGTCACTCAGTAGTGTCTAAGAATCAGCCTTCTTCCAACCTTAGACTGTAGCAAATTCTCCAGCTGTTCTCTTCCTGCAGGAGCATGCATCATCCTTCACTGGTTACTTTATCCTGCTAAACTTTAGCTAATCATCACATCAGCTTGCCCCATCTCACTTAGGTTCATAGGTTCATAGGTAGGTACTAGGCTATTGGCCCTAGGGCCCATACAAGCCTAGCCAAAAAATGTACCCTGGCTTTCGCCACCCAAGAAAATTATTTTTCTGTGCCCCTGTCAAGCAGAGCCACAGAAGTGATCCCCGTGGTGAATTTCCCATTTCCCATCCAATCATCAAGATTTTTCTTGAAGAGTGCTAATGAGGAGCACTGTTTGACATAGATAGGTAGTCTGTTCCAGAGTATGGGAAGTCTCTGGGACAGGAATCTATCCCTCCAGCATGTTCTGTTTATTGTGGTGACAAGGTTTAGGTCCCTAGAGCGTGTAGCTCAGAGGGATTGGGATTTCTTTAAGTGGAGCATGTCCAACAGCTCTGGGTTTGACATAGCTTTGTATGTTAGGCAGAGATCGCCCCTGAGTAGGCAATATGTGATGGAGTAAAGCTGTAGTTTTTTGAGACAGTCTGCATAGGGCATCTGTTTGAGGCCA